>NC_142724.1:3333333-3484848 GCF_055471065.1 Atractosteus spatula
CGATCTCGGTTCGAGGGAGAACTACAGCATAAATACAATCAACACCAACACAACGCACGTAAATAAACCTAGAGATCTTTACCCTGCATATTCTAGACACCTAAAACACGTAGACACAATGAAAACGAGCCCTCCAGTTGACATTTAATTTGCACCATTTAAATATATACACTGAACATTGGATAGAAAAAACACATACTGTCCACACCTAAACATTTCAGACAAAGCATACCGATAAGTTACATAGGTTTGCATCCGTGTTTGAGTAGTATTAATTCATGCACACTGGAGTGACTGACCATTACACACTGCAGTAAGCAGCTTGATGAGCGAGAGCTATGAAGAGACACGGGCAACGATTTAACTTGTGGGGTGTCAGAGCCGGTGAAAGTCAAGGGGGAAAAAAAAAGAAATGACTCAGTATTTCCCCACTTGTGGAGAGACATTTGTGCCCTCCGAATGTGGGAGGCTATAGCCTCAGTCACATCAGAAATCTGTGAGATTCACCTGGTTCTCAGGTGTATGGAATGTTTTCCCGTTTTCCCATTTTCCTCCGGCGCTTCTCAACAAGCCATCGGGTCTGCGGATCCGCTCGCGTTTCGAAGCTACAGCAGTGGAGTTGCATAGTTTGTCCCGCAATCGGACTAACCTGGTGGAAAGGCTTGATGCATTTACCACGGTTGCAATCAAGGGCTCAGTGCAAACCTTTAGGGGCAGCAGCGGTCTAGAGAATTGCTCTTGTGTGCTGCTCAGTGCTAACCTGGGCACAGCGCCATGCCGGGCAGTTAATTGCCCGCAGAGCTTCTCGGCTATCCAGACTCGTGGCGTGTCGGCAGCACGGATGAAGGATCATTGTTTCAGCCGAGACAGCTCAGGTCTTCCCACGCTCAAGCCCCGAGAAACAGGGCTTGAGACCGAAAGTCTCAAAAACGTGCGTCTCTCAGCCCTTATCCCGCCCCCCCCTCCTCCACCGGGCCTGGGCTCTTCCCCGGCCAGGGAGGTGCAGAGATGCGGCGCTGAACTCACCGTGCCCGTGGCTGGCTGTCCTCACACTGCCACTGCGCACACCGGCCACGGTGCCTCTCCTGGCCAGCAGGCTCCCGACGCGCAGCAGCGACAGCTGGGACATCTGTAACGGCAGGGCAGGAGGGGGGGTCAGCGTCCCGTAACAGGCCGCAAACCGGGCGCGTCTGTATCATAGCGTGAACAGCCCAGGTTCACTTCCCCGCTTGGCCCAAGGAGACGGTCCTTTTACATTAGCACAGCAACAGGCCAGGTTCACAAGTTTGAAGATGGTCCATTTAAAAGGAAACCCAGCTACTCTTTTCACGGCTGTACAGGCCACAGGTGCTGATGCTCATGACTTCGTGAGAAGCAGACCTTGGGCTGTCTCTCCATCTCCTACCATTCCGATTGTAATTCTGTTGAATTCAAACTGCCACGTGAAAGCTAGACTGCCTGGGAACCTTTCATCGTTTCTTGTTGGTCTGCTGTTTAGCAGGAATTTTTTCCCCCAAAATAAAACTCTCGTCCTGTTGCTCCTGGGACTATAGAGAACAATGTTGTCACATATTGAAATTCTCAGCGTTTCCAAGCCTAATACACCCTGAACATGTTCTCCAGCCCCAAGTGTTGGGGGGGGCTGGAGATGGAAATGATGTATTTAAAATAAAGACTAGAAAACAAACCGGAGTCCATGTTAAACTTGAGAAGCTCTCCGAGTGAGGTGTGCAAACACCTGGAGTCTGATTCAGGTTCCACATGTTACAGGGCTCTGCTATCCCCAGCGGAGGACCCAGTCTAGGGAGTGACCCTGCATAGGTCCGACCTCGAGGACCACCAGGATCAAATCTGGCGGGAGCAGGGAAGAACTGCACTGGGGGACCTGGACAGTCGAGCTCCAGCACAAATGAAGTACTGGTCTTGCTCTCGGATAATCCTTTCAGAAAATCCTGCGAAAACCGTCCAGGAGCTGCAGAGCGGAGCTGTCTAACACTCTGCAATGGGCCCTGGGCGGCCCCACAGGCAGCGGAACGGGCTCCACCTCTCTCTTGGCCACGAGCCACAGCAGCAGCGCAGGGAGGAGTGGCGACCAGGCAAGAACACTAAAAAACAGCCCGGCCACCTGACCGCCACCGGACAAAAGACTGGGAACTTTCCCATGAATCAGGAGCTCGCGGGCCGTGAAGGAAGCAAGGAAAAGAACAACAACAACAAAAAATGGACTGCGTTGCCCGTTGCTCTCTGTCCTACTTGTTTACAGAAAGAGCCTTTAACAGGCCTTTCAGGATAAAGCGTCGCAGCAGAGCAGAGGGGGTTTGACACTTAAGCCATATGTGGAATCAAAGGGTTTCGGTGCAGGTCGTCAAATGCACAGTACAGGACAGATATACAGTAGCTGACCACGTGCTTAAAGCAAGTCTCATTTAAAAGCCACACTTTGCCCTGGATCGGCAGACCAGCCTGCCATGTTAAATCTTAAATCCGTCTCTCAGACTCCTCAAGAGCAGGAGACAGCTTCTCTTCCACTGCTGGATCGAAGCAGTTTCCTCTAGTCTACCCTCACCAGCAAGGTGCACAGTTTCAGCGCAGTGACCGTACTCACGGCTGTTGACAGAACGAGTCAGGCGTCAGAAGAACTTCACCCTCTAACTTCTTCCCCTCTTGCTGCCCGGTTGTGCAGTTTTTCTTTCGGGTTTGGGACTCTCAGCACAAAAAGGAAGCTCACACTGACCAAGGAATTATGGGGATGGGGGTACAGCTACATTTTTCCAGTGCGATACTGTACTGGCACTGCAAGGTTTGTGCATTCAGCACCATCGATCAAGCTTCTGGTCCGTGTCCTTTGAGGACAGTTGACATTGAAGATACAGTGGGGAGGACTGCTGTCCTGCCAGTGGGGAAGCAAAACTTTTTCCTCTCTCCCCGCTAAACAAATGGAACCCTCCAGACTGCTGGCCCCCAGCCAGGCCTGAACTCGGCAGCAGAAGTCTGGGATAGCAACCGTAACTTTTGGCACAGCTGAAACCATAGCCTCAAGCAGACTCTCCACAGGGTAAACAGCAGCAATGAGTGCAGGTTAAGTGCACACTTTAGGAAGTTCTTTCAGTGTTACGTTTGGGTTTTAAAAGATGGCAGCAGTGTGAATAAGCGGTCAGGACTCTGGACCTGTAATAGGAAGACCAAGGGATCAAACCTTAAGTCCTGTTGCTGCCTTGAGCAAGGCTGTGTACACAGATGGCTTCAGTAAAATGCCCAGCTGTACAAATGGATGCACATATCAGATGTTTTGGATGAAGCAAGCTAAAAATCTAAAACTATTATGATTTTCAGGACTATAAACTCAGTATTTTATCAGTCTAGAAAACGAATGCACCTTCTAAAATAAGAAGCGTAGCATTTCTGCTACAGCCTTTGCATCATTCTGCAACATTGTGCTCCACGATGCATTAGTCAATTCTAATACCTGCCAGAACTTTATTGTGAATACGGCCAGTTCTGGTGCCGTTTTTGTCAAGGGGCTTTTTTTTTGTCAGTTGTTAGTAATGCTGTCCTGTAGAGATTGTCTTTTACAGGCTGGCAGTTCCTTGCTAAAACATACAGTAGTTAAAACATCCACAGTCTCCTGGTTCCATGGAGCATTAAATTACAAATACTAGAGGTCACCCCTTTCTCTCCCTCGTGTGTCCCTCCCCCATCTCCACTTGGGGTCACCTCTCACTCTACAGGGGTCCCAGCCTGCTCATCCTGCAGTCAGGGGGCTGGCCCTCAGTGAAGCAGGTCAGGCCAAATTTACTCGCCTTAAACCTTTTGATACACTTAACTCTTGGGTGTTACTCTTAGTGAACAGAACTTTGCTTCTAAATAGATCCCCCTTCTTGATCCCATAAGCAGGACTGAGTGTTTGATTTACCTGCTGGAAACAAATCACATCACTATGCTTTGCTAGTTCTAGAAGTGTGAATTTCAGACTGAAATTCCCCTTTAGAGATTTAAGACACAGTGTGAGCCATCAACTTCTTTATCAAAGAAGGTAGCCTGTACATCTTACCTGAGCAGATCTGCTCCTGATTTTACAAACGGCTTTGAACAGAGAGAAAACACCTCAAATACCCAGCTGGGGGTGGGAGAGGTTGCAAACTGTCAGATTAATTCTTTATATTGATTGGCTAATCCCTAATTGATTTGGGCTATCCTTTAATCACTATATAAGCACTAAGCAGGGTGTTGACGAGAGTAAGAAAATAGGGGAGATTTAAATAATTCTGTCACTATGGATTACGTCACTAAACCTGGATGTGTTTTAAAAGTGCTTTCCCATGTCCAAGACAAAAGGAGTGTTCCTGTACTGCCCAGTAATGGTCATTTAGACACCTGTTCTACCTCTGTATGATCCACAGCTCTGCTTAGTGTGGTTGTTTAAAAGCATGTAAATTAAGAGTCCCAGCAAACCTGATGTTGTTAATGGAACTGGAAGGCCTTTGGTAGTACTTGCACATGTCGGCTACGTTTGTGCTGATGTGTTTAGATAAGCAACGGGTGTAAACCACAAACTCTACTCCTCGGTAAAAGGTTCCCCTCAGTTTTGGCAGGGGCAGCGCTGAAGTGGTAACCTCTGTTTTTTACTATTTTAAAAACATTTTCCATGACAATCAGTTTGGAACACATCAGTTTTTCTCGCTAGTATTAAAACTGTTTTTCAAGGGCATAATGAATCCTGCAGCTGTGTAATGGGACACGGAGACCATTTTTATGCAGCTGTTTTGAAATTGCAGGAGCTGGTTTTAATAGACTTTGCACTCATGATAAAACATCTCGGGGGCCCCTCGGCACCTGTTGGCTCTCCTCACTCCTGATGAGCTCTCAATTACTTGATTGCTTTTCTTAATTGAACTAATTGTTTAGCCTTTTCATGATTCTCTTGTGCTTGAATGCCAGGGGTCCCCAGTCCTGCCTGATTGGAGCTGTAATCCAACTTGCGTGTTGTTTGTTTGGAATAGCTGCAAGTTCTTGTTTTCTACTCAGAAGCAGGGGTTTTATTTCACTTCTGAAACACAGTTGTTAAGAGGGAAACCTGCAATTTAACAGCTGGGAGCCAGACAGATATATTCAGATCCATCCTATTATTCAGTTAATTGAACTGACGATCGAAACGTGTAACGGAGAGCTGGGAACACAAACCTATAGATTAGACTACCTATAAAAGAACTAAAAAGGGCCACCCGGTTTAAGAGCTGAAGCCATTTAGGATATCGAGATATTCATAACCGGTCGATTAAAGGCTCTATCAGTAACTTGGACCTCAAGCTGTCAGCAGCTGGTGAGTGTGGTGGCTCCAAAGTACCAGAACTAGAAACGGAGAGACTAGAAATACCATTGCGAGCTTTTGGGGAGCGGTAGTATTGTCTCAGTGCCGCAAAATGGTTGTTCGCGCAGCGCGCTTGAGGGTTCTCCACTAGGGGGCAGTGGAGTCACGCCTGCAAGATTATTTTCTGCCCCAGGGCACAGGGTTGGCGTCGAAGGATCGGAGGCCCGGTACCCTACGTGATGAGGGTGGGTTTCTCCACTCCTCGGCGGGCTGAAGGGTCCTGGTTTGTTTTTGCAATCGGAGATGATTTGGATCGTAAAGCACATAACATCTTTGTCTTAAGCAGACGCTAACTGAACAGCGCCTGTGAGGCCGGCTGGAGTCCGTCCCTGGGGTGTAGTGACGCTCACGATGGGAGGGTAGTTCCTTTGCAGACATGATGCTTCCGACATTTAGGAGAATTAGCAGGGATAGGCAGCTGAACTCCCCTGCCCGCTGCCGGGTCCTCCGGATCTTATACCTCCCCGGCTGTGACTGTCGTAATTAACTGCGTTAGAGAGGTGTAGTCTTCTGATCATTTGGTAAGTTTTAGTTGGTAGTCATGGGCTCAGATTTCCAGAGGACCGGAGGTCTCCGCAACTACAGTGGATCTGCATGAACTTACCACAAGAAAAGAATGCTTTGCTACCCGGAGTCAAACGTAATAGAGAAGCGCTGCATCTTTTTTTCTTTGTAATCCAGGTTTCAGATTAATGGGCACTTTAAGACTTTTTTTTAAAATTTGAACAACAAAAGGAAATACAATAAAAACAACAGTACATATAACATATCAATAACGTCGTCAGGGGTACCTATTACAATACAAATACGCTTTATGAAAAACGTTTCAACGGAAGTAAAAAAAGATCGGAAAAAAGTCTGCAAATTCACCTTTATATCTATTTTGAACCGTTCAAACATGGGACTCTGCCTGAACCGTTTTACGTGATGTGTATAATAACGTGCAAGTAAAATAAAGTCAATTACAAAAGATATCTGCGTATTTAACATAACGTCTATTTCTTTCAAAATGACATCTATAGCGCTGAGTCGTATTAAGCGCTCCAAAGTGCAGTTCGTTGCGATTATTCGAATAACCACTAGGTGGCAGACATGGAGTATAGAATGGACGTTTTGGACCGAATACAGTGGGGTTTATCGCTGCAGAGCTCCCATTTTAACAGGACCGACCATTTGCTAAATACCTGACGCTTTGGCTACTGGCGTTTATTCCGTCATCTGTATTTGTCCAAGATGACATTTTTTTTTCAAATGAAAAACACCGTAAATGGTGTAAAAAGAAGAGCACTTAGTTGGACAAAAAGGGGATTCAGCACAGGAAGACGACATGGCACAAGATACCGCACTTGCAGAAAATAAGTAGTTGGGGAGCTGCGTCAGCACGCGTGGGCTGCAAAGGAACGAGTAAAATGTTTCTTCCCTGCTGGAAAGAGAAGAAAGGAAACGCAACGTTTCGGCTGTGGAGCCTTCTTCGGGTGTGATGGCAGGCAATGAGGCGCCGGACCTAGGCATCTAGTCAGAAGGTCGGAGCAGTATCGGTTTGGTGAGCAGGTAGCGATGCGCAGATGCCTGCAGGAACAATGCAGGACTGGTGCTGTTCTGCACGGACTCCCGGGCTGTGAAGCTTGTCGAACCATTCCCATCACGGTTTCGTTTTTTGCAATTGGCCAGTTGCACACTAGGCGGCAGCAGGTGTCTCAGTCTTGCCAGCTCTCGGAACAGCCCAAACAGAGACTTGCATGCCCCCCTACATTACCTGTTTTAAAGGACTGGGGAGACTTGTACATTATTGATCAGTTAAGAAAGAAATTAAGGAAATCCATATCCCTCAATGGCTAAAAACGTCTCTTCCATATGAATTCTAAGACTATACATTTTTATAGTCAACTAAACAGTTCAATTCAGTATCATTTAGCAATGAGACATCATGTATTTTTAACAAATCTGAAGACCCCTCTCTAACTGCAAACGCCCACATGTCCCGGAGGTACAGGATCTCGAAAGCCCTTCTCCAAACACAGACGTGTGTATCTGGGGAAGGGGGGCTGTGTAAATAAGAACCTGGGCTGCCATCAGCAGTGTGGCAGTTCCCCATCGCTGTGCCATGCTCTCCCACAGAACTGGGCCATGCTGCTGCTGCTGTCATCATGACAGAAGAGTTGGCCAAACCAGTCCTGGCCTAAGCTGCAGATACGGCCCAGCTGAGCTCTCTGCTGAAGCCGAGCAGAGCACAGTCTTGCTGCAGAGCACGCTACGCGGTGGGGGGGGTTCAGTGTGTGGCAGGTCGGGACAAGTCACCTAAAAACCCCCTCCCCATCCCAGGAAAATTCCACATCTCAAAAACAAACAATGCAAAAAAAACCCTCATCCCCGGGCCTGTTTCACAACCCTCTCTGTACGGAGAGCTGGCGGTGAGATTAAAGAGAGGTGGCCTGCGTCTCGTCGTCTGTGGAAGACTGAAACACAGCACCAGGCCATCTGCTCCACGCTTCTGACTTTCACTCCTGGCGCTGTATCCCCCCCAGGCCGTGAGACAAGACTGCTCGTGTCTTCTTCAGTGCTTCAGAACACTGAAATCAAAACGTGCGGCAGGAAAAACGAGGGTTGTGTGCATCGAGGGGTGGGGGTGAGTACCACAGCAGGAAGCAAAAACCCACTCTTTATAGGACTGTTTCCATAAGCCTGCATTCCTTCCACCTCAATATTTCCCCCTGATCAATTGTCTTGAGCCTCGCAGGGGGATTTTTATTGTGTTTCCTCCTTCTGAATTCAAATATTCACTTTGCATATCGTTACAGTGTGAAGACAGTGAATCATCCGTTTTCAACACGGCGTGAAGCCTAAATGTTTCTCTAAGTACACCCTGTTGCCTGAGTGCCAGCGCTCGCACACAGAGTATCCAGGTGGCACAGACTGGCCTCTCTCCCTCAGAGGGCACACATCTGGAGCCCTGGAGGGCTGGCAGGTGGCCAGAGTTCCCAAGCCTCTGTAGACCATCAGCAGTCTAACACCCATGCGAAAATAAACAAAATCCGCATGATTGTGCACATTTTTCTCTGGTTTTGAAGTGTTTTTGTTTCACAGTGCTGTAGAAAACCTGCTGGATTTCAACATTTAGAGACCAGTACTAAGTTTCAAGCTTAGATCAAAGGTTTTGAGAGCAACAGAGGAAGAAAGTCACCTCTCTAACACACGGGGTTCCCTGTCGAAGTCCTGGGGACCTCCACACTTTCTGTGCTGGTGTTTATTATACCCAAGCACACAATAAAAAAGCCCAGCCCTTAACAGGCCTAATAATAAGTTTAATTGGAGTTTATTTCATTGATTCCTAAATATGTGATAGGCTACCTTTTTCACAATTGTGTTCCTTCAGAAACTTAAAATCTCTCAACCTCTGAGAAGAAACAAAACCCAGAAAGGATCCAGTCCAGCAGCTTGTTGGTTCTGTTAAGGACTCACTGAAATAAAGAGCTCAGTTGCACTGGACCAGGACTGAGATCCCCTGCTCTAGCCTTAAGTCCAAGGTCCACTCCAGAGAGCAGCAGCTGCTCATGACGCCTGCTATTGTCCGCTTGGCAGGAGAGCTTATAGCTAAATGGACATTTCAGTCCTAAAGGTCTCATTTCTAACTGACCCTCTTTCCTGCCCAAAGAAATATCACTGAGATCCTGTGAAATCCCCAGCACTCGCGCCTCATGCAGTTGTACCAGCCAGGAAGGGCAGTACGAGGACTGGAGCTGAAGAGGTTTTAATTGTCCACAGTCTGTGGGTGTAATTAGTGACTGTTTGATCGGAGCTGCGCTGCACTTTGCTATCTGGAGAGGGCACCTGTGCTGAACGGAAGAGGAACATTTTCCTGAAGTCGTTCCTTTGCAAACTGTACGCTGTGCTTGTCCCCCAGAACAGAGCCTCTTTCTATCCGGACACCATGGCACTTCTTCAGGAGCAGCAGGATCTTCTTCCCGATAGGGGGGGGACGGGGAAGGGCCGCAGGCTGAAGGCCGGGGAGCAGACCGCGCACATCTCTGAAGCGTCGCCCTGCCGGAGACCCAGGGGAGGAGTGGGGGGGCGCGAGACAGAGGGTGAGGTGGGCGTTTGATTTGACATTAACAGCTGGGGTGATAACGGCGAGAGGGAAGAGACAGACACTCCTCGTCTCCCCGCGCCCCCCCCCCCCCCCCAGCTCGCCTGCCGGCACGTGCCCGACTGCACAATTCAAATAGAACGGTCTTTCTTTCACACCAATTCCAGCACCCATTGTCCTCTTCGCCGGGCTGCGTGGTGCGTCCATTGAACTTGAAATTAGAATTGGAGATCGGCGGCACGGCTACCATTTGTCATGTGTTTTGTCTTTCGGGGGGTGGGGGATAGAAAATTGCCGTTGACTGGTAGCTGAAGTCAATCTGTTTCCCCAGTAGAGTTTCTCGCTGCCCTCCCTCCTACCCCAGCCAGCCCTCAATCCCCTGAAACACATTCGTTATAACTGAGCTTTCAACAAAGTGCACAGGGACTCTGTATCGGAGAGAAATATGGTATATCAATGTTTCAGGTGCACGTTGAGAGAAAGTTGTCCTACTGTATGTTGCAAAGTGTAAACGTAAGATATAGGCAAGAAATCTGAAGAAGCTACTTTTGAAAAGGAGTATGGTGTTTATATGAGTAAGTCCCTTTTCCAGACATTGTGGGGAAGCAGTTAAAAAAAAAAAGCAAACAAGTTATGAGGCCATATAGTTGAAAGCACAGAATGTAAATCAGGGGAAGTTACGTTAAAATCATACAATGCACGAGTGAAGATCTCATTTAGAATATTATTTATGAATTTGGCTGCTTTGTTACAAAATAAGTTGTGCTGCTCTGCAATCATTCTAGAGAAGAACAACAAGATGTATTCTCTGACTTAAAGAAGATTCCTACACTGACAGGCAAAAAGATCTGAACTCAACTCAATCTTGAGCAGAGAAGACTAAGAGAGTAACATGGTCCCAGTTTTCAAAATCCTCAAAGGTACTGAGAGACTCTATCTAGCAGGTAGATGGAAAAAGACACTCGATTCTTCAGAATCAACAGTAAAGCATGAACCTGAGTACACCTACAGAAACTACCATGATTTCACCTGGCTTTGCTGTAATTCACTTTGTCTTTATCATGGTGTACCAAAGTAGAATTTAATAAGGGTGTATGTACAATTAGTTAGGATCAAGCATTTCGGATATGGTTTGCCATAATCCATCATGTTTAAGACCATCCCAGAAGTGGGTGTCGCGTTAATGTGAAGCTTTCTCCTTTCTCATAAAGAAGAACTTTAATAAAACAAACACAAGTGACAAAGCATGAGACTCAGAGATAAAACGTCCAGCATGCCCAGACACGAATACCTCCTTCACTAGTCCTGTCTGACAGCTCTGCTTTGTTTTCAAATGCTGCAGCAGCTACTGCTGCAGAACCTGAGAAGAGAGTTTTAAGTGTTGCCTGTTTTAATGCTCCAGGATATAAGGTATGACATTTTATTCTCATCTTCAATTCTATCCCCCCCACCATTTAATTTCTTACAACATTAACCTCTTCCCTCCTGGAATCTCAGAGAATCATGCTGATCAATAGTCTCAGACACAAAAACAAAAACATTTGCACAGATTATTTAACGCTGTTTGATCATTCTTTGGCCGGCACTGCAGTGCAGTGGTTTGCATTGCTGCCTTGCAGTGTTGGGGCCCTGGGTGTAATTCTGGACCAGGCGTGCGTCTGTGTGCATGCCCTGTGATGGGCTGGTGTCTTGTCCAGGGTGGCTTGAGCCTGTTGCTCCAGCTCCCCTGTGACCCTGAACTGGATAATGTGTCCAGAAACTGGAGGAGCTGTTGATGATCTTGCAGAAAATGGGGACCAATGTCTGCAGATACTGTATCTCATTCTTGGAGTCCCTTGCCTCCATTTTGCCTGGTTGTCCTCAGAATTATTACTGCTGATAGGATGAAAGAGCATTCAGAAAATGCAAAAAGGTCTTGTTGGTAAGTGAATCAAATCCAAGAGTGCAAATACTTCTGTCTGTGTTGTTCTTATAAAGATTCTCTTCTTTATTGCTTGATGTATCATGTATATTTCTTGATACAGTATATGCAGTTTACTTGTGCTGGAATTCACATGTGTGGGGATGGGGGCATAATGATTCCAACTAAAACTGGGATCTCGAATACAGATCGTAAAACGTTGGTAACGAGTTAATAACATCTTTTAATACCACAGACTGTAGGCTTCTGTGGTACAGAATACATTGAATTCTACAGGGTTTCAGACAATTTGTTTTTGTTAAAAAATACATTGTGAGTGAAACAGCATGCTGATGTAGACAGATGCGTGTATTCCAAACTTGCAAAAGCTAAACACGCAATCTGTGAACGTCATTAAGTACACCTAGAATCTAACTGGGGGACCTTCGTGGTACTTCGGGTTTGTATTGGGTTTGTCTTTTTGAAGAGCTCCAGAGTGAAAATGTGCAATTTCCATTTCAGGGCACAAGCACTGGGAAATGAGCGTGCCGGTGGTGATTTAATCAACACCCCCACACACAAGCACCCCCCACTGACGCCCCAATGGCAGGGCTTCATTGTTCCTGCCAGGACTTGGCAAAACCTCTTTCACTCCATTGCTGCAGCCTGTCCAGTGAATCACCAGCTCCTTGTCAGAGGCCATTGTTGCTGAAGAGATTAGACCCGTCTTTAATTACCGTCATAATGAGTCCACAAGATGGCTCTGTAAAATCTGACTGTATCATTGAAAGCGAAGTGGCAGAATTGATCATTAATCAATCAAGTATAAACAAAGCCAAGCATTAACCTCCTAGCTATTGTCCTAACGAGTTACTTATGTAAACATCAGTAGTTCAGTTATATTGCATTTGCTGAGCTGAAGTATTTTCTGTTCGTAACTGTCAAGCATGTGAGGGGTTGCATTGATCATTAAACAGTCTTCAGCTACAGGTTTTAATATACTGTAAACATAGAACATAGGTGGGTCAGAAGCCTTAATCAAAATAAGGAGTGTGAAAAGTTAATATAATAATATGAGTTTATATGCAATCTGAATTTTGACTAGATTATTAATGGCAGATTTTACTAAGCGTGTGCTTTACCTAGATCAGCAGTTCAACCCTGGTCCAGGAGGAACTCTGTCTTGTCTGCCTGTTTCCATTCCAGCTGAGCTGTAAATCTCCAGTGCTAATTGCTGACTTGCTTGATTGCTTGCTGAAACTTTGATTAAAGTTTCTTCGCTCAGCCCTGAGTACTTGAAAACCTCACTTCAAGGGTCTTGTTTCCGACTGCTTCAGCACACAGAGCTTCATGCAGCCTCTGACTAAACAGCTCTTACTGACTGCTCAATTGATTCATCACTAATCAGCTGATCGATTGAAGAGACAGGAGAGAATGACACTCCTACAGAGGTCCAGTTGGTTACATTTCAGGCAATACATCTGAAATGAGGGCACTTCTAAAAACTCTTTGAATTGTCTAACAGTTCCATTTTTTTTCAGTCCAGTGCTCCTGTGAGAAAAGTGTCTCTGGGAGTCTTTGTCTTTTTGTATGTCAATGGACCCTGAGTTAGTTTTCCTGGGCCTGCATGGTTGTGCATTGCTCTTAGATGTACTGAGCAAATGTACATATACTGCATGTCCCAAACAGAAATCAATTAACCTGTGATCAAGAATTCAACTGGAGTTAAAACCATAAGGCACAGAGAACACAGGTCTGAGAACCACTTGACTACAACTAAAAATAAAAAAACTGCAGTAAAATATTTTATATTTGCATGCAGAACTTTATTCAGTCGGCCTGCTAATACTAACTAAATAATCATTATCTCCACCATCGAAATGTTAATTATTACAGAATGGCTAATCAAGAGCTTGATTCGATTATTTAAATATTATGCAGATCCCAGCTATCTAGGCCAGTCTTGTTTCCAGGGGAGACAATCTAATTATGATACAGTGCTGTCTCCTGCATGCTGGTGCCACAGGTCTCAGTCCGTCAGTCATATCTCCCCAGAAGTAAGTGCTCTGTAAACTCCAGGCAGTGATCAGGGAAACTGATACAGCCCGCTTGAGGGTTCCAAGATAGCACGCTGAGCTCAAATATCTGTGCTGCAGGGCACCCCCGGTGTGTGAGAGTTATCACGATGATCTCACAAAGAAAATGGGGCCCCCAGTAATATCGTCAATAATATTCAGGGGACCGGTCTCCCCTTGTAGTTCCAAATATGACTGCAGTTAGTACATAAAACACATTTATTGATGTATGAAACGCAAAAACCTCCATAAATTCCACCTATCTTTAGGACTAGTTTGAATGACCCAGTAGTTTAGTGGTAAATTAACATACATGAAGTGTTGCAGTCACATACATATGCATTGGCAGCCCCATCTCCAACAGCATTACTTACTAATGAATTGCACTAAGTAAATTATTGAATAGCATTGTTAGAGATGTGTGATCTCAATGCATACGTCTCTGACTGCTTGTGTAAATAAATAAGCAAAGGCTGTGATATGTTTGGCACTATTCTTTGTTCTTGGGAAAGATACCAGGCTGGCTTATCTTGATGACGGGCATTTGAATATTTCAGGTTTTTCTCAGTTCTCATGGACATGAATATGCAGGCTGTTTAATACCCAGCAGTGTCTTGTACAGATTACACAACCACGATGGAGGGCCTCATCCTTGGCTTTCAGCAGAGGGCAGGCAATGTGAGCTAGAGTCGGCCAGATGTGTCCCGGAGGTGCTGGAAAGAAGCTCTGTCGAGAAGGCTTGGTGAGCCCTCCCAGTGAGAGCAGGCTGCGCACAGCACAGGTCCTGCAGCTGCTGCAGGGGTGTCCCCGGGTGAGGTGCACCAGAATAGGAGCACATATTCAGTGTAAGACTGATTGATCAACACAGCCCCATTCATCTTCTTCTTCAGGTGGCCAGTAAACTGGAGGCTGACTCACGTGGTCAGCTGACCAAGGAGTTACGGGACTTTCCTGCTACACGTTATCCCTAGTGTAATAATGAGAATTCTGTCTATTTTTAAATCATCTAATCATTCGTGATTGACCTGGGCCTTGTGTAAGAAAGGAATGAAAGATACTGTACAAGATACTTCAACCACTGCATTCCCCATGCTTTGACTTTCTAGATATGAGGGTTAAGCTCAAAAGCCTAATTTTCATAAATAGTAGACTGAGGTCAAAGAAGCAAAAGTCTCATCTTCTCAGGAGAGTGAACCAGCCTGATATGACTTAAGGGTTCCACAGCTCTTTGGATGCAGTGATGCTATTTTTGAAGATTATAACAAAAGGGGAAGACAGCAGAGGATGAGCTGCACACAGCTGAGAAAGTACGGTTTAACAACACGGTCTTTCCGATGGTAGAGGGAGTCATAGAGTTTTAGTCAAAACTGGTCTTGTTATGGATGGTTTGTAGCTGGTTCATTCTCCTGAGAAGATGAGGCTCAACCATCTTATCTATAGAGTCAAAGTCAGGAGACACGGCGCAGTATTTTCCTACTGTTCGCAGTATCATGTGTTTGCACCACCATTGGTTTATTTAAGCAAGAGAATTGCTCTTGGGTTTTTCCTTGGACAAGATTAGGAGAGCAAACAATAAATCTGATAAAAGGTACTGTAAACTCGTTGAAGAGCAGTGCCTTAACTTCAGTGGCTGTACAAAGCCTCAGAATGTGTCTAGAAGTTCCTGGAGGTCACCTTGATGACCACTCGGTGTCTGAACACAGAAGCAAAACAATCTCTGCCATATTATGTTGGGGAAAGTCAGAGACAGCTAAAGTGAAAGACAAGTTTAGACCATGTTGTCAGTCTTCAGGAAGGCTGATATTAGGCTAATATTACCCACATGTGCAGTCAGAAAAAGTGTCTGGGAGGCAAACGTTTGGGGGTTTTAAAATATCTGTGGCATTACGCAGGCTCTCGAGCGGTTTTTGTGAGCCCAGGTTGTACACCACGATTTAAGTATCGCGGGTTCAAGCCTGGGTTACACCACTTCCCAGGTGGAGGCGCAGAACTGGCTGAGTGCTGCCGAGGCTGGGCTGGGATTAATCTGTTTCTGCAGGGCTTCTCTCAGCTTCAGTCAACACAGCAATCACTGTGATTCCTAGGGGCTTTCAGGCCCGTGGTGCTGTAGGTGAGGGATGTCTTACCATTCTTACCATGAGTGAAGGCTGGCGCAGAAGAATGCTTGGCCAGTATGAATACAGTAAGATGAGCACACTTAATCCCTTTGAAAAGACGGTGCCTTTAACCTCTGATGAGTTCAATGACAAGAGGTCTGGTAGAGTCTGCATACACTTCCTCATTCTTCCTGTGTGCGGCTGCAGGGTTTGTAGTTTTCCTGCCGATGCTTATTCCAAAGTATGTTTTTTATATACAGCAAAAATACGTGGAAATTGTTAGAAATCTGGCATCATCAGGATACAATATGTCCAACTACTATTTGAGGCTACCCTCGTGAATCTGGCGCTTTTGGGAGATGCATAAAAAGAAAAGATTTCCATTCGCCAAACAGCAACTAATTCACTCCCACATCCGAGGTTTGTCATGAAAAATCACAAGCTGAATCTTTGGACAATAGCCCACAAGACTGGAAGTGTCTTCCTGAGGCTGTCCAAGCAAAAGGATGGTTTGCCAAATATATATGAATACATCTGAACATCATGCAATTAGAAGAACATGCAACTCTTTTTCACATGTTGTCTGTTCATACACAATATGTAGACTGTTATCAAACGTTTTCAGGTTTATTGAATGGAGAAACACTAAAACCGCACATGGGCACACTTAGATTTATGTGTACATTTGCAGGCTTTTGTGTGCAACTGTGTGTGAGCCGTGCGTACTGCATATTAAATGGATTTGCTGTATAAAAAATTCACAGCACAAAGGGAAGTGTGCCGCATTCACTGGCCCCAGATGAGGGATGAGGGATGAGGCCCGATTACGACTCTCCCCTTTGTGGAAGCTCTGTTCTATCAGCGGTGATCACCATTTTAATGAGTGTACGCCGCAAGCCTCATCACACAGCGCGTGGAAGGTCTCACAGTGGGGAAGTGACCTCGCTGAATGAAGCATGGACCCAGCAGAAAGGCCCGGTGCACACGCACCTGCCCTCTGACCCCAGGCGTCTCGCCGGCCCTTCTCCTCCTTTCACGGGACGCCCAAGCCACTGCGTGCCGGGGAGCGGCGCTGGCAGCTGGCCGTCTTGGGTGGAGGAGGAGGCTGTTGAAAAGGGGGGAGGGAGGGCGAGGGGGTGTGTGTGTGTGTGTGTGTGTGTGTGTGTGTGTGTGTGTGTGTGTGTGTGTGTGTGTTAAGACCTGAGCTAGATGCTGCCAGGGGAGGGAGAGAGAGAGAGAGAGAGAAAGGCTCCACCTTATCAAAATCACTTGTCAAAGCACGCGGACAATGGGCCTTCCCTCTCAGCCTGTCAGCGCTCCATTGAAGAAGCTGTAAATCTCCATCTGTCCGCCCCAGAGCCCCAGTTGCTGGTCATCAGCCGCGGCCGCCTAGACCTTGACCTGCTGTGACCCCGTGAGCGTGCCTCCTGCGCCCTGGCTGACAAAGCTGTAGGCTGCGCGGCCCTCCTCTCCGTCTCCGCTCTGAATGTAGCAGAGCTGTTTAATTTTGCATGAGCCGCTGGGTGGAACATATGCTGGGCCCGTGCTGCAGTCGCACAGGGACACTGGCCTGGCCAAGCACGTCAGGAATCGGGCCGACGTGGGGCTAGCAAGACTACCCTTCTCCTCTTATTTATGACCCTCTCCAGCTATAAATCACGGTAGAAACACGGAGATGGAGAGTGTAGTTGCTTTTTGATTGTCGTTAAGTGGGTCACTAATCTTCACCTCCCAGAGACTTGCGTCTCTGCCTGGCAGAGTTCGCCTCTGCGCCAGTCATTAGGTTTATGTCCTTATTTTCTGCTCTGCCGTTAGTCAGTGCTCATGGGCCCTTTGGAAAGATGATTGCGACATTTAAATAAATGAAGATCTGAAAGCTGTTTTAGGCCCCAAACTTTTTTATTACAGGGTTTGACTGCTTTATATCAATGAGGTGGCTGTAGCAAGATCTTTATGACAAATGATCTGTCGTGAAACTGACAGAAGTGGAGGCCAGGAATGACATCCTAAACTCAGAGCCAAGCCGCATCACAGATCCTGAGCACTTTCACTTTCCTCCTCTGTGTGATCAGACGAATATCTGCACAAGGCAGCCTGTGCTTTGCTTATTGTCTTTTATTTTTAGTTCCCAGTGGATACTGCTGTGACTGAAGACACTGTAAGAGAAGTGCGCCGAAGAGCAGGAATCCTCCTGAAGATCATGCAGGTGAAGAACGGTGCCACGCTTGACAAAGGAGATGCTCTGGAGGTTCTTATTTCTTTTCCAGTCGGTGGGATGGTCCGTACTGTCATGGGGGGGCGACTGGCATGGAGTTAGAAAAACAGCAGCAGCTCAAATCAGGAGGACAGCCAAAGGCCATGTACAGTGCAGGCTGGTACAGGTTTGGAAAACAATTCTGTGAGCAAGAAGCGATAAAGTCATAAACTGCTTCAGTTCCTCAGATCACAAGCACAGAAGTGAGGTGTCACATGACGACTGAAAAGAGCCTCGTTTTTGTCCCTGCTTGGGGCCTGTGAGGCAGAAAACAGACTAATAGGTTTTACAGCTATAAATATATCAGATGGTCGGCGAGCCAAATGCATCCTTTATCTGTGACAAGATGGACTGACTGGCCGTGTGTTGAGCTGGGTGTGAGACAAGTCCAGGTTTGCAGTGAATTCAAGGAAATGAGCCATAAAAATAGCACTGTTTGGGTGAGATGCGTGACCAGATGTGAACGCACTCTTCCCGATATAGACTCTAGGAATCCGGTAAACACAGAAGGTGTTTTTACTGTTCTTGTTGTGTTTAAGGATGAGAACCCGAGGCAGAGAGGCTTCAAAGGAAACGTGGTGTGACGCAGAGCGAGAAAGACCCCTCTGGCCGCAGAAGTCGCTGGAAGAAGAGGGAGAGTGGGGCTGTCCTGTAGCTGGGCTACCGGAGCAATGATCCAGGAATGCAAATGTACCCGGCTCCTACACAGGCACGTGCCAGCCCTGTGTGAAGGATCACTTTGATTTTGCTATGCCCCGTGTTTCACACTAACAGACTCCTCCAGTCCTTCTGTTTCTCTCATAGTTTATGGCGCTGTAATCTCCAGGAGTTTAATGTGCTGTACTCTGGCTGGAGAGGCCCTCCTTGTGGAGCTCCAGCCCCAACGTGAATCTTTAAGGGAGCCCCATTGTGCTAAAGGAGGACTCCCCTCACCCCTCACCCCCACCCCCCTTCAGGGAAATAGAATCACTCAGGCTGCACTGCTCCGCAAGTCGGATCCACAGCCAGGTGGTGACTGATGGAAAATCTCATCAGTGACGGCTGGAGCCTCCCGCACAGGGGGTCTTTGACACTGGAACACATGCAGCGCTGTTGTAATGTTCGCTCCAATTAAGGCATGTGCTCCGAATCCTGCGCAAATGTTAAAGTGCGGCGCTCAGCTGATGGGAGGTCATTCAGGCTCAAATATGCCTGTGTATTTTTTTTGGGGGGGGGGGGTAGGAGGGGGAGGGACTGTATTCCGAATTACATCAAGGGATGTTCTTTTCTGTAGCAAGTCGGCCTGTCTTTAACAGAACTGATATGTAAGCAAAGGCCACTAAGCGTAACAAGAGCTGTAGTAAGAGTTCCTTTAACTAAATGATAATAAAAAAACAGCTGTGTCGTATATAGAACCTTTACAAGTAACTTCTCAAAGTGCTTTACAGTAAGAGAAAACAAAGTTAACAAGGAGAAGAGGTAACAAGAAACTAAAGGACTGATTAACTTCCTTAACGCAGAATGAGTCCTCGTGGTTCTGATGTACTGCATGATGCTCTGACAGGGGGATTTCAATGAAATACACACTTGGCAACACCGAGGCAGTGGGGAGGCTGTACGTTCCTGTCTGTCTGAGTGGAAAGCTCTGTGAAAGTCAGCAGTTCTCCAGGAGGCTGACCCAATATAAGTTTCACGCCCCATGTGTTACATGGCTTTTCAGAGCCATTAGATCACGTCTTCTCTGAAAGGTTCTGAGCCGGACTGGTCGCAGAGAATAATAATACAATTTAGGGAGACTGAACAAGCCCAAAGCAGAGTTAATCCAAGACGCTGGAGTTAATACCCCTACTCTTACAGTCTATCTTACACAGGGATCTATGACGTCGAGGACGTAATTGTCTCATTGGAAGGACTGGACCTCCTTCAGCTGTGTCCTGTTACCATACTGGGTTTGGAATTTCTGGTCCAGGGGGAAGAGCGCCCCCTACTTGTCCACCAACCTCCCTTTCGCCAGCAGCCTCATTTTCTTTGCTGGTCTCTCATTGCAGTAGGGACCAGGAGCAGCCTCTGAGTTCTGAGGAGAGCAGGCTAGGAGATGGTTAGACTGCTGAAGTACGAACAAGAGTAGTGAATGGCTGCAGGCACCTTTCTGATAAAAGATACACTGCACCTTTTTAACCAGTGGATAAACCAGCAGAATGTGTCCCCTACTTTGTATATGAGTGACATACTGTACATACTGTGTTAGCTCACATCAAACTAGGGCCTAAATATTATTTAATGAGTATCTGAATATGCAGTATTGCTTTCTTACCGCTGCTCAGCAAAAAGTCAATAAATTCTGGATCAGTTTTTATCAAACGAGATGCAATCCCCATCAAACCTTTCTGTAGTGAACATTTTTTTTTCAGCAGAACAGAGTTCTGTAAAACATATATAAATGTCACAGCAAAACACAGGTTGGAATGGTGCATCTTCCATGCAATCGGCTCAGGAATTCGAGGGGAAACCACAGAAAATACCCAGTCGCTTTTTTTTTCCTGTGGAAAACCTTGAGAAGGAAATGTAAACCAGTCATGACTGATGAGACAGAAAGATAACCGTCATTGCGCATAACACGGAAAAGGGCATTTTTATTTTTGTATGCCATTGGTGTGACTTAACCCTTTTTGTTCACCTCAGTACGAGCGGGTTCTCACTGTGGAGGTGTGTCAAAACAGCCCTTCACGTTGAAATGTATTATACCTCCTGATACAGAGATTAAATCGCAATTTGCGCAACGGTGTAGCTCACGCAGGTGTAACACCTAGACTGTCCAGTACTAATTCCGGGGTTGGCCTGACTATTGCTTTAGGCGCACACGTGGACTGTGGTGCCCCGCCACGCGTGATTCCCCGGTAGGCATATGGGGGAATCGATCGCGTTCACTCGCTAATCGACAACAAGGGTTCCTTTGGGCGGCATGCGGAAAAGGTATGGAAGGCCGTTTCCGCCAGGGAGTAAAAAAAAACCGCGCTATGGTATCTCAGAATTGCGATTTAGCATCTCAGAATTGCGACTTCATATCTCACATTTGCGACTTCGAAATAGCCCACATTTCATTGTCTGTCCTCTTGTTATTGCAAGGGATTCGGGTTCTAGGGCTTGTGCCCTCGCCGCTCCCACCCTACTTCGTGCCTCACTGCATTGGCTCGAACCCGGGTCTTGCCAGCTGAGCTATAGAAGACCTTCTTTTTTAAGTAAAAAGGGACATAAAATGGAAATATGTAAAAATTATAAGTTTCAGCTTTTATAACTGTGAATTCCTCTGGATGTGAAGTGTCTATTTCTGTATCTTATTTAATATTCTGTCTCCGTTTTTGTATTTCTGGTGTTTAAATAAACACTTTTTTTGAAAAGCCCACCGTCTACTATTCCATCCAGGTATAGTATTCCTTTGTAAGGTATAGTATTCCATACTAAGTCGGAATTACACTGTATCTTTACAGAGGGCTTTTCGGCTAGCCTTGAAAGCTATAAAAAAACATGTATTTTAAATGATTTAAAAGGTATCTCTGGATATGGCATCATATGATGTCACAAATGATCGTACTAGTTCGTTCCTCCCTGACAGAATGTTGTTGTGTTTCATCAAGCTGTGGCACAAATTCACAAATGATAAAAGATGCATGTTTACAAAAAAAAGGCTGGAGTTTTACCAGTGAATTTTTGTTGAAGGAAAGCCTCAGGATTACACTCCTGGTTATGACAAAGGGAGTCGCAATAAGCTTCTAAATCCTTCACCTGACTGTTAATTCTCTCTGTGTTGGGAGATATTTGGTTTTCCTGTTCAAAATCTCTTCTCAACGTATTGTGAAGAAAAATGATGCCTGATTGTCAGGCCCATGCACGCGCTGAGACACAGTACAACACAGCCCTCGAGCCCTGATGAATTTAACGTTGTGCTTATTTGGTTTCTTCACATCAGTCGAATAATCTCTTAGGACATCCTACGTCACCTGTTATTTAAAGATTAGACACACTTCTTTAAGTTATTGATCACTTAAGGAAGTCATCTGTTCAATGGAGTCAAATCTGGACCTTGAAGACTAAAGGTCATTCTAGATTTTATTCCAAATTATCTTTAAATTACTTAATTGAAAATATCATCTGTTCAAATAAGCATGATTAAATTTGTTCTGGGCCTTTTGAAATTGATTATTTAATAGCTGCCTACAAAACATGCTGAACTGGACTGGGGCTCTCTAGGACCAGGGCTGTAGACCCCTGGTCTAAATCAACATTTCACAAATGGTACTTTACAAATGCTTTCAAAGTGAACCTCCAAAGACCAAGTGGAGTCAACCTTGGTTTATAACCTCAGCAGTAGGTGTAAATCTCCAAGCCATCAAAAGCCTGCCTGAAGTCTGCAATTGAATTCGCCTGCCAGTGAATTCCATGTCACAACTTTAAAATGACCTTCCCCTTTCAGTTCTCTTTTCAGGTCTGGTGCTCAGTACTTTGTGTCCTCTGTGATCTCAGTTTATATCTGTGTGCCTGGTATTTGCACACAGATAGAAAAGAAAGCAAGTTAAGGCCTGAAACCTGACAAACAAAAGAGCTCAGAGGCTGAGGATAATACCTGCTCTATTATTCTTATTTTGTGTCGTTCGGCATTTAGCTATGAAGTCATGATGAAACTGTAACGAGAATCGCTAACGGACGCTACAGTGCCTCAATTCGAAGTCACAAGGTCCTTTCTCGTGTCTCTCAGCAGCTGTGTTTCTGTGCCTTGTCATTTTCCGCTGTCATCGCCCGCGGTTTTGTGTCACCTGTCGGCTACGTCACAACTCCTCTTGAGGAAGAATACGACGAGACACAGAAAGTATTGTGGCTGCCCTCGGGCCCAGGCCTGCACACAAAGACCTTGGGATATTTGCTGAAGGTCGGGCAGTGTACGTTTAAGGGGGGAGAGAGAGTTTACGGTTGTGCTATGGAGACCCTCCCTGGTTTAGCTGGAGAAACCTCCTGGATTAGCAGGGTTAGCAAATCCTTTTATAGCTCTAAGGCTAAAAAGTTTGCCCCGCTTGTCCTGTTTCCAGACTGGCTCTCCATACAGCTCACTGTCTGCAGAACACTCTTGGAACCACAACAAAAAAAAAGGTTTGTTTTTGGCCCCACAAGTGATGTGAAACTGAGCAGTTTACTGTCACTGGTGGCACCCGAGAGCCGTGGACATGAACGGGCCCTGCTCTCTGTCAGTGGGGGTTGTCGGGTCTGGAGGCATCCTTGATCTGGAGGATCTGGAGGCAGAGGCAAACTGCTTCCACACAGCGAGGGAAGCAGAATGGAGATGAGCTCCGATTTGCAACAAAGCCAAGCATCTGACGTGGTTTACTGGATTGACTGCACACCAGGGTCCGTCATGAGTCAGACAGGAAGACGGCATCTTTAGTTTTGATGCAGGATCAAGCACTGGGGGCCCTCTTAACCAAAATGTTTCTTTTTAGAATTATTTTTTTTTTCAGGAAAAAAAAAAAAGAGCAGAGCCCTCTGCCTCTGTGATCATGGCCACCGTTCTTTTAGGAACATATCGTAACATTCACAAGAGCTCATTTTGAAACACCGTGCCAATGAAATAACCGTCAGCTCATCCTGGGCCAGATCCCACACTCGGCTTGGGCTCGCTTCCAGCTGGTAATTAAGTAAATGAACCGGAGAGGGAGAGAGGCGTGTAATGACGGCGTCTTGACAGCCATAATTAAATGAGATAACGTTCACCAGCCGGCAGTTGCTGCTGGCAAGGATCGGAAGTGCTCTCCTCTTGAGCAGGTGTGAGCGGGGGACAAATGTTCTGCTCTTGTGGTGAAGCTGAACGCCCCTGCGCACATGCAAAAAGCGCTTCCTTCTTCCGCGCAAACCTGTCCCCCACCTGGCCAAGAAAATAACCCTTGGGCAAAAGTATAAAAAGCAATAGGACTAAATAATTCACAGTTGAAAAACACGGGGGAAAAAAAACACCAAAGTTCGTCTTGGGAGAATATTCAGGTAGGTGATCATAAATACATATTTAGTCAATTGAAGAGCACTCCCCTATACGTGAGATGCAGTGTCAGCATGTTTTTTTTCCCCCCCTCACGCAGGTATTAATACCCACAGTCGCTTTCACAATTACGTTTATTGAACCCGAGTCTCACAGCAGGATGACCGCGCATGTCCGCGCATGTCCTCGCCCCGCGAGCCGCCGGCCCGCACGGTCAGTCAGACCCATTTCGGATCCCAAGCACGTGAGCGCGTTGCCTGGAAACCGCGTTCTCTGCGTCTCCCCGAATTCTGAATTCACCAATTCCAGCGCCCTGGCCGCACCAAGTGAGTTCGAGAGGGGTGTCCCGAAAGCGCCCCCAAAATATAAAAAAATACGGGGTTCGAATCTCAACCTTTTTTTTATATTTAATAAAAGAGGCATTTCAGTCTGTAATGAAACCACCCGTTTCCGTTTGAGAAAGCCGGTCTTTCTTCACCAGAGTGGTTGTTTTATCCACAGTTTTCAAAGTTTTCATTGCACTGTGTGGTATCGCCCGCGCAGAAATTGAAACTTTCTGCAGAGCCCGACCAGTCCGACCAGTTTGTTTGCCTGCCCGTAGCTCGAGGGGTGAGTAATTTTACACAGCAAACGGGTGCATTAATTATTGCTATAATTGACTCGGAAGATATC
This sequence comes from Atractosteus spatula, assembly GCF_055471065.1. NCBI lineage: Eukaryota > Metazoa > Chordata > Actinopteri > Semionotiformes > Lepisosteidae > Atractosteus > Atractosteus spatula. The sequence goes on from NC_142724.1 coordinate 3,357,784, forward strand.
GTTTTCGTGGGAAGACGCGCTTCTTGGATGTGGTTACTGTTCCGCACCTGGCGTTTGTCGCTGAAAGCAGCGAGGTGTGCTGGTTTTATCTCACTGCTGGTGGCGTGTGTTTTTAATCTGTCGCAATTTTTTAGAGTGCATTTCCGCCACCCGATTGTCCTGCGGGCAGGTGGGTAAACACCCACTTTCTTTACCTTTCTCGCCTCCTTAGCAGGGACTCCCTGCCTGCCTGCACGCAGCCACCCAATTGTACTTTGTTGCCCAGAGCGCACTTCTTCCGGAGGGGTATCAGGACTGCGGTGCTGTCGTAACTTTCCCCTGCCCCGTCCTACTGATCGCATTGTTGGAAGAAACCGACTGATACCGTTCGTCTTGGCTGGAGGTCACCCCCTCGCCGGCGCACATGCTCTTCCCACACAGGAGGAGAGAGACCTCCTGCGGGCAGGTCCTCACCCTCATCATAGGGCCCGCTGCCCTTACTGCGCCGCTCGGTGCTTCTGAATCTGTAGCGTGATGAGTTTTGTGGTCATACGGTCTGGCTTGCATCGGGTTATGAATACACCTTTGACCTGCTCCTTTGCAGCCAGCGCACTCTGACGCGGCTCCCTGCTCGGGCTCGTAATCGCTTTGTGCCAGTTTGGGACGGAGTGTGCAGGGATGAGTTTTTGGTTGTGCTTCATCGGCTGTTCTGCCCTGTCACTTATTTTTAGGGGTGGGGGGTTCATGTGTGTGTGTGTGTATATATATATTTTTAAGGTTCGTTCCCAGTACAACCAGTAACGGCTGTAGGCCCCGGAAATACTCCCAGGCGAGCGCGGTGCAGCGGTTCCCAGTAGTGCCGGTCCTGGTGCCCTGCACACCTGCGGGTGTGTGTTCCAGCTGAGCCCTCGGTGACACAATCCAGCCCTTCATTCACTTAATGATAAGAGTGAGGTGAGCTGTTTGTTCCCGGCTCTTTCGCGTGTTAGCCGTTGCATTTTGTGAAATAAAAGTGAAATGCAAACCCCCAGCCTGTGGCTAGAAACAGAGTGCTAGCTATCCCAGTTGAAGCAACGTGTTAGATGAGTTGGGGCTGCGGTTATCTGGTGAAGGGGGGGGGGTGGGATGGACGCCGGCAGGTGTGTGGGGCACCAGGACTGGGGACTGCTGCTCTCTGCCCTCTGCACTCGCCTGCCGCCCTTCCTTCGCCCGGCGAGGGGGCAGCCTGAGGGAGGGTCCGTCCCCCGAAGCTGGGCATCGGGCAGCTCCGGCGTGGGAGGGCGAGCTCTCTGGGGCGGTGTACTGTACGTGTCCGCTGGACTTCCTCGGGACATGCACAGCACAGCAGGAGACGCCCCATTACGAACATCATAACAGAGCAATACAGGTGTGGCTGTGGGGGGGGGAATAAACATGGCAGTCCAAGTCAAAAGGGCCTAGTGCACAGACGCAGCCTGCAGTCAGCTGTCTGTGATGTGAGCTGCCGTAGAGTAGAGGCTGATCTTCGGCCTAGTGGTCCGCGCTCGGACAGTGCGGTACCGCTTGTCAGAGCGCAGGGGGGGGAGGAGAGTTTGCGGCCTGGGATGGCTGGGATCCTGAAGGATGGGTTGACTGGGCTTCATGGCGTCGCACCAAGTGGGGTGGGGTGGGGTGGGGGTGGTTCTTGTCTCCCTCAGGTCACAAGTCCTGGGGAGGTGGGGGCGGGGGTCGTGAGTCGCTTTCTCGGTAGGGCTGATCATGGTTTTGTGGAGGCGCTGGTGTGTTTGCGTTCAGAGGCCAGGTTGCGGTTCTGAGAAATGTGAAGATTGGCGTTAGGTCTTGTGTCCCCCCCCCCCTTCTCCTCCTCCGTCTATCAGAATATCCTGTGCGCCGCACTCCGATTGTTTACGTGGCGCTCGGAGACAGAGTTTATGTGCTCTGGGTTTCCTTAAGAAGAGGAAATAGGAGTGGGAATATCCACTAAAATAAAAACACGGCGTTTCCCTTTGTTGCGTCTTCACTTTTCCTTCCTCGAGTCAGGAGGAGGTTACTGGAAAATCCAGGGACTTCAGTTCGGCAGAGGTCAAGCAGGCTGCGGTCAGGGGTGAGCTGAGGAGGCCGATGTTTTGCTGGGGCCGACACACCTTCGGATGAAAGCTTTTCCAGTCAGTGTGATAACACATACCGGCACCCTTGTTCCCTCTTTGGGAAATTTTACCTTTTTTCCCCACATGCATTTTGAATTCTTGTTTAATGCACGGCTCATCCTGTTTTCCTTGGAAGATTCTGAGGTAGGAAATTTGCACATGGGAGATAATGGGCACACTTCTGCAATGTTGCAAGTGATACAACAAACACTGGAAAGTGATTATAAGCTGGTTGAAATCCTTAATGGTCAAATCAGAAAAATGCATTCCTCGAAAATATAAATATATATGAGTAATGAAATCAATCACATAATTTCTCAGAATTTGAGTGGGGAAGCATTTTGGATTGGATATTGGGTTGGTCCTTCATTTTTTTCTTTAAGTGAATCGGGGATAAAAATATGCAGAATATTATGCAGGAATAAAATAACCCCTAAATCACGAAACAGTTTATATTGTTGCAAGAACAATTGTTAAGGTGCTCAAGTCCTGTCCTACACCTCTCTTGGAACTCATTAGAAATCCACAACCTGTCCCCAGTGTGCCTTGCCGCACAACACTGGAAACTGAATCTCCATGCTTTTCTCTGTGAAACAGCTACTTTTGCACAACGTCTCAGTGTTATTTTTAGAAGATCTTATTTCCTGCACACTCCCAGGCGATAAACATTTAGCTACATTTGTGAATGACCAGGGCATGCTTTTTGAAAACGGGCTGTATAAGTGGTTGTCAGAGCGGTAGGGTGGCATCACACTTGGTTGTTACAAACGCGCATCAATGGAACATTGATGCTATGAACTTAAATAGACTTACCTCTTATTGAGCACAATTAAAAGTGTGGTGTGAGAGTGGGGACAGGGGTGTGTCTGACACAATCCCTAATAAAGAATTGAATGCCATTCTTGTTTGATTGTTGTTTGCTTTAGAATGTTAAAATGGAGAATGGCGTGTGATCGCGTTCCTTCCTTCTCTCGTCATGAGCTCTTGTAAAAAAACGTGCCCCGAGCAGTGTGGAGTGGCACAGCGGTCATTGCAAAGAGGTGCAGATGTACTTGCAAGAAACTCCAGGCTGGCGGTGTCGCATGTCAGGGCTCAGGCTTGATGATCTAAGACACGGGGTCAGATTTTTGCTGCGGTTTCTGTTTTGTTGATGGTGGCCGGGCTACAACTGCCAGCTTTGCAAGCGTAACATATGCAAAAGTTGCTCAAGGACTTTCAGACAGGGGCCCGACTTACACTCTGCTTTGCTGGGTTTTTACGTTTTCAAGTTTTTAAAGTGTACATGACTCCATGCATCGCCTGTATCACCCTGCGGCTCACGACTAGCAGCCCACTGAGGCTCAGCAGGGGTAAGCCTGGTCAGTACCTGGATGGGAGACCTCCTGGGAAAACTAAGGTTGCTGCTGGTAGAGGTGTTAGTGGGGTCAGCAGGGGTCCTAATGCCCCAGTAAAGTGATGGGCACACTATACTGTAAAAAAAGTTGCTATCTTTCAGAGAAGATATCAAACTGAGGTCCTAACTCTCTATGGTCGTTAAAAATCCCAGGGTGTTTCTCAAAAAGAGTGGTGGAGTTACCCTGGTTTCCTGGCCAAATTTACCCCTGACCTTTACTAGTCGTAGGCTCCTAATAACCCCCCCCCCCCCCCATGATATAGCTTCATTACTGAGAGCTGGTGTGTGGGGAGCATACTGGCACACTATGGCTGCTGTTGCATCATCCAGGTGGGGCTGCACACTGGTGGTGGTGGGGATCCCCATTACCTGTAAAGAGCTTTGAGTGGAGTGTCCAGTAAAGAGCTATATAAGTGTATTTATTATTTTTTAATTGTTATTTTTATGTAGATTATGCCTACTCTGGAGCAGCAAAGGTTGTTCTTAGCCGGCTTGGAGACTTTTTTCAGACAGGATTATCAGCGCTGCAAGAAAAGATGGGATGCTTAGGGGTTAAACGGCAGGTGTTTTTCCTTCTTTCTTGTATAAGAGCTGCTGTAAACTGATAGGTTCTCTTTAGACCTTCTCCTTGCAGTGCGAATGAAAGCCTTTTCAGTCCTAGAGGTAAAAACGCACAGTTGCAGGTCGGCGTCGGTCTCCCTTTTCCCCGTCTCGAGTGAAGCCCGTACCTGTCCAGGCTTGTTGTGCAGCTCGGAGCGCACTGGAACCTGGGCGAGATGATGTCATGGAGAGGAGCATAAAAAAAAGCAAGGGGCCAAGAAGTGTCGCGTTTCATTTCTCAAGTGAGCTTCGACGGGGAGGCAGCGCGCGGGGGGGAGAAGACGAGTTGACGGTCGTCTCGTTGGGAGCTGGAAGGTGACGATTTCTTTTAACGCTCCTGTATAAGGCCGCTTGCTTGTCGGTGAGGCTTAAGGAGTAGCTTGTTGCTTAGTTTTTCATGTAGACTGTAAATAACACGACTGTCACACAGCTTGTCGCCCGGACGGTGCCCGGGGATGGGGCACTGGCGCAGGCAGCGGGCGTACAGATCCCCGCGGTCTCCACACCTCACTTCCTCCTGAGCTGTTTTTTCGGACACGGTGCTGTCGGGGAGGGAAGTGGCTCGCCTCTCCCGTCGCGGGCAGGGCGTGGGGCACGCCTGGCGCTGCAGGGGGGTCTGTCCTGGCGTTGCCCAGCTCCGACCCGGGGCTGCGGCGCCGGAAAGAGGAGGATTGCGCCCCTGCGTGAAAGGGAGTGGAAAGCGATCTGATGACAGGAGCACTGATGGGGTTATTAGTCAAAGAGGGACTGTGAAAACTCGGGCCCCTGGGCCAGAAGTAGTGCTCCGTCCAACCCGGCGCTTTTGAGTGTATCTCTGCCTTTTGTGATCATGGTTAATTCCACCCAGCTGCCTCCTTTCCAGCGCTTAAACCTACACTCGGTCTTGCTTCAGGTTCTCTTTGGAACCTTTTTCGCAGCTTTTACTTGTTTTTATTAAAGTGTGACTTTAAATCGTCACGTTAAAGAATGCCAAAATTTCAGTTTGCACCAAAAAGAGGGTGGGGGAAGAAATGAACTCGCCCTTGCCCTTGAGGCCGAACAGAACGAAGAATCGCTATGTTTGTTTTCCGTGAAACGGTATTAGCCCTTGCCCCTTGCTTTTAATTTACGCGCAGGGCTTCCTGCCAGTTCTGATGGGCAGAAGAAGTGAATGGATCTCGCAGGCAGCAGGAGCAGCCCTGTCCTGTGATTTGAACCCCAAACCCCCCCCCTCTCCTCCAAACCTGGTTCCAGCCAAGTATCGAGTTACTGCTAATTTTGTCCTCTGTCTGTCAGTCTGGGATTCTTTTGATCTCTGGCCCCAGAGGATACAGTATATCAGTGTGCAGGTTTTCTGAGCTTTTCTTCCGATATTAGATGGACTTGTTTTGGGAGTGACGGCCACCAGCCCTCTTTAAATGTGCAGCCATGTGCCACATCAAGAATGTTCAAAACCTCTCTTGAGAAGGGAGAAGTTTTGAGAGAGTTTTGGACAGAATGATAGCTTTGTACGCAGCTAATGTCTTATGAATATACTCCTGAGAGACTGAACCCTTAGATGTAACAGCCAATTAACATTTGCAGCTTTTGGATGTAGTCCCTTTGCCTCAACGAATATATCTCGTACTGACGTTTAATTGCAATTTACGATACCGAAAAGGAGACGGACGAGAAGCATCAGGAATAACTAATTTTCCATACGGAGCTTGGATGCATTTAAATTTATGTTGCTTCTCATTTTGGTTCCCATAATACCGTTGGTAGGGAGGATGCAGGCCCCTCCTGTCTTATGGTCCTGGCTGGAGAGTCGGGTCCCGGAATACAGCAGCAGGGAGGGCAGAGAGCAGAGCTGCTGTGCAGGGGAGGGAGAGGGAAGAGGCCTTCGGGAGAAGAAAGGATTGGTGTGGCCTGGCCCACACTGCCTACCCCCTGCGCCTCTGGAGCTGGCAGGTCTCAGGGCACGCTGGCTGCTTCCAGACGGACTTCCCACGGACATGCAGCTGCTGCTGTGGGGTTCAATAACGGTTTGCTAAAGACCGCAGCACTTCTTGTGGAAGTGGTCCTGCTTTTTTTTCCTTTCTCTGCTTCAGGACGCATGCAAGATCGGCCAAATGGCCTCCTCTCAGTTGTGATCTTTGCCTTCTTTGTTATTGACCTGCAAAACATACCATCCGGCTACACAGCTGTGATCGCTAGTTTGAGGCCTCTTGGTTCAGCTGAGGTTCTGTTCAAACATTATTCATTTTCATTAGTGAAACTGTTTTCTCTTATGTCCCTAAAAAGTGGTTCAGCTTGCGTGATCAGAGTCGCGAAGCGCAAACCCATTTCATCCTATTGCAGGTGCAAAGTGTCTCTTGCACTGATTTATTTATCTTTGATTTGTATAAGAATGGAATGACACCAGTGCTTTAATTAAGCCACCTAATGAAGGAAGCGAGAGCTTGAAAAGCTGTCCGTTTATGGCATTTTTGGGATGTCAGTAGCAGTGGGTTTGCAATACTCGAGTATGAATTCCTTTCATTTTCTGTATTCACCATTGCCAGTGCGGAGATGGCCTGATCTCCTCATTGTGTATCACTTAGTCATCACGTTAGGGGCCTGGTTCACAGAGCAGGCCCAAACAAATGCAGGGTGGAGACCTAATTGATCTCCGTTTCTGCAGATACACGTTCATGACCCAGACTCTTGTGAACTCGGGTGCTGACATCACGTTTAGCCAGCAGTCCTGCTCTGTGACTCAGTCCAGTTGGATTTGGGGGGGGTGGAAACAAACAAAATTTACAATGTTCACTCTGTCACTGGAAAAAAAGCTGGAGGCAAAGTAAAAATCTTGCTTTATCTTTTCAAACAATAAGCCTCACTGGGGAAATCTGATCCCTTTGAAGAAAAAGTTTGGAAAGTTATCCAGATACTTTTTTTTTGGTCAAAGGCTGAGTCACTCTAGGCTTGAATGACGTTGGTTTGTACAGCACATACGTTTATAAAGCTCGGAGGCAAGATCTCGAGCTGTCTTTAAGCAGCACTTTGTGTAAATCTCTTCTCGTGTTCGCTGTAGAGCTACCTGCTCTGTTCAGATAAATTACAGGGCTCCCACTGAGCCGGACCCTTGCTGGCTTGCCTAATTACAGACGAACGCGTCGAGAACAATCGGCCCCCCTCGACGGGCTGAGGGCGCTGTGTCCTTGAACACCTGCTGCAGGTGGGAACGGGCGGCTGTGCTCTGCGCCCTGGTCCTGTAGCGTCTCTCCGTGAGCCCCAGCTCCCTCATGGGCCCTGTTCTTAACTAAGAACATAAGAACGGTCTCCTCGTTGGTAACCCTTCGGCCCGCGTAGCCCGTCTGGTCGACCAGCTCACTGATCCCAAGGGGCTCGTACAGCTGGTTCGTTGTACAGCTCGCTGCTCTGTTGTGTCGGGGTCGTGCGGGCCAGTGGTTTTCGGCGCTGCGCGTGAACTTGTGCAGGAAGAGGTGTGGGAGGCGAGCCGGTGAGCTCTCTTCATCGGTTCTGTCGGCATCGCCCAGGTGCAGTAACCGCAGAGACATTGGTCCTGTATTGAGATTGCTCGTCGAGGGCCTCCTACACCTCATTAACATTCTTCTTGGGCTTGTTTGAGATGAAGCTTTGGACCGTCTTATCATTTTGCTTGGCTTTCGGTTCTCAGCAGGGCAGCGGGTGAGACTTTGAACTGTAAACAAGTGGGGGAGCTGCAGGGAGAGGCGACACTCTGGTAATTGAACCGAAGGTGATTGATTAATAATGTCGATGTACAGTATGTGCAGGCTCCTGTCTGTGGGCTTTTATTTTCATTTGCTGTAATAACACTGCTGGATTGCTGTGGTTTTGATTGCTTCCCAAGATGCAGTTCCTAAGTCATACAGTACATTTTAGGAAGATGAAAGTAAATGGCAATAAAGTTGTTTTTGTGGATTTGGACTGTTTTACTATGCTATTTAATGAAGGATTTATACTAAAATGTACTCTAAAACTAACCAAATGTTTAATTTTAAATGCAGACACAGTTAATAAATTTGGTTCTTAATTTTCACAGGCTTGATGTCCCTGTGTGTTTGATAAATTATAATTCACCAGTAAAATGATTTTTACTGCAGTGCACTTTGCTTTTTTTTTCATGCATTTTTTTTTAACCTGGCATCTGGTACAACAGTAGGTAACATTTATCACAAAAATAACGAACCACTATCCAGGAGAATGTGCATTTGTCAGCATTGAGGATTGTCACTTACCAGGTGGGGCATTCTGCATACTACCATCTAGTAAGCATTTTATTAGGTTAATTTTCTGAAAGTATTCTGAAGCTGTTTCCCAGGACATTCAGTTGTATTGATATAATGAAGCGGGACTTTCCCTCTCTGAATACTCAGCAGCATAAACTATGAAGCCTGGCTGGTTGTGTGGAATGCCTGCAGGATGGCTCACGCCTGTCTAGAGGGAAAAGCTTTATCTCTGATCATCCACCCCCATTTAACCTGTTTTCAAGGCAGACTATAAACTGTCTAAAAGTGCATTTTGTAATGAACTACAAGTGGAAGTTTTTTTTTGAGAATGCAATTTCTAAGTCCATGTGAAAAAAGTTTTTTTTTTAACATTTCATTGCTTTATCTGGTGTAAATAAAAACTTGAAAGAAACCGGGTTATCAGCTTCAGCAGCATGGCCAAGAACTCGTTCCCTACTCCCACCACTCTTCGAGTAAAGAAATGCCCGTGGTGCTGATTGCGTGGTCTTGTCCATTTGTAAAGAAGCCAAGTCGTCAGCATCAAGCACCATGGCTATAAGAATTAGGGATCGTTTTGGATTTATTTGCAGTCCAGATATTATCATTATTAACATAAATGGGTGCGTTTCTTCTTTCTTGTTCTCTTGCACAGGAGAAAGGTGCTGCAGGATGTAGTGGCAAGATGACACGTGTAACGAGTGTCTTTTACATGATAAATGGAAGACTTAGTCATATGCACGGTGGCTCACAGATACAGCCCTGGGGATGCCTTTCACAGCCCTGTCCGTGTGCTGTCCAGCCCTCCCCAAAGGCTGCACTGATTATGCGGCTTTTAATATTCATCGGGCAGTGCCAGCTGCCACTTGGCATTCTCTGTAGCTCTGGAGTTTCCTGTTCGGATAATAGGGACCATGGAGGTCCTTTGGTTTCTATGGTTTTGCAGGTGTTTGGCGTATTTGAATTCAAACCGTCACCCTTTGAGGTCCCACGTCGATCAGCTGCGCCTAAACAAATCCGTGACGTTTAAGCAAATACCTGCTAGAGATTAAAAACCTCTTCTTTTTTTTTCTTCCTTCAATGATGAGTGTTCCCCAATATTTGCCTGGCAAACGAGTAGAAATGGAGATACTGAAGGAAAACGGTCGATATAAACAGTTTAAAGTAGCTCCCTGTTGCTTCATCTCTTTGTTAGTTTCGTTGTAGGTGATCCTGTTTTATTTTCTTGTGAGTGCAACATCCTCGAACCCGCGTGTTGTCGACAAGCCGCGGTTCTGCCTTGCTTTGGTAGGGTTGAGACCTCTGGGGTCGAGCTCTTCTTGGTATGCCGCACTGTCTGCTGTGAAAGCCTTCCTCTATATCCCTCCGTGTTAAAGCACGTCCTCTGAACCCAGGGAAACAACTTCTGCTCACCCCGACGCTCACGATGTCAATGTGGTATTAGGTGATGTCTTCAGATTTGCGCGGACTTGTCTTGCATCGGACCAGACCGAGGGAATCCCTTCTTGTTTGCTGTGTTCCAGTATCCCCTCTCTCTCCCTCGAGAGGAAACATACCATTAGTGACTCATTGCTGGGCCATGTGCAGTGACAGCAGCTCCGTGTAATTACAGTTTCCATCAGTGCCTGGTGCTTCCCCCTGTAGCCACATGTTGGAGGCAGGATCTTGCCTAGGTGGTTTCATACAGAGTCCATACCCGAATGCCATTTTCTGTATGTAAAAGGGGGTTCGCACATAGTTGCATTGGTTTCACGGACATCCTCACCGCCTCTACGCACAGGTGTGCCTGTCTCAGACTGCAAGCAGTTGAGCCCTGTCCACTGCAGAGCAAACATTGTGTGCGGCAAAGAAAACATCTACCACTTCAAGCCAGGGCCCTGTGTTGGGTTCTGCTCTGTGACTCGTATTTTCTTAAACATCCCTCGGAATCAGGTGGAATGTGGAGAGTGCAGGGAATTCATTCTTTAACTGTGCAGAAGTGCAAACTGCACTGTTCACTGCACTAGCATATACTGTGACCATCATACTTAGTAAGGCTTCAGTGCTCAAGACCTGAGCACTGCAATGGGGGGAAAACTGCGATGCATTTCAGTTCCAGCGAGCAGACTCTCATCTAGAAGGTCTGGCTGCAGCCCAGTGAGACAGTCAGTCCCTCCCTCGAGCTGAGCTGACGCCGAGCCTGCCCCAGCTCCCACACGCAGACAGGGCTGTTCACGTGCGTTTCACGCTCGTCTTGCGGAGATAAGCCGTTCGAGCTTGTGCTTGTGCTCGTCTCCTCTCCCGGGCCGGAGCGAGGCGAGGAGGAAGGGAAAGGAAAGCCGAGCGTGTCTGGGAAAGAGCCGCAGGGCAGGCAGCCTGAGCCAGCCAGCCAGCCCACAGCTCGTTCACAGGTAGAGCGCAGGCATGTGACGGGGAGAGAACTTCCTGACTGAGTGGTTCTTCCTGTACTCGGCGCTGGGGGCGGAGGGACTTGTTAAGCTCGGGACCCTGGTGTTGTTCATTCACTTCACTCACCTGCTGCCTCTGCGGGAGCTACAGGCTGGATCGCGAGGCACAGTGGCCTGCAGCCGGTGTCTCTTCCTCTCCTGTAACCCGAGCTCCTGAAAACAGTAAGTAGAGTGAGCGCAGTCTCCAAACGCACTGAGCAGCGTCCTGAGGCACGGTGGCAGCGGGGAAGTTTGTGCCGTCCGGCGTTCATGAGGGTACCTCATCCTTTTCTTTCTGATTTAAATATAGCATGGTATTTAGGTTACAAGACTCGGGGACGTTTTTAGTAAGCTGTGGAGAGCTTGCGGGGACATGAACGTTGAAGGCTCGGCGCTGATCTCCTTTGCCTGTAGCGCGGTTAAGGTACAGCGGGGCAGGCAAACAGATAACACAGCTCTTTTCTAGAGTTGCAGATTAATGTTTGGCTATAAAAACATGTCCGACAGACAGGAGTACTTGCGCACAAGTATGTGGTTGGTGCTTGAGCTACCTGCTTGTTCTGCTTGTTTCCAGCTTAAGGAAGTTTTCCCCGTCTATAAATAATGGACATGTGGTTATCATTACAGCATATGGTGAACATGGTCGAATGCTTACTTGAAAGACTCTTCTGATTGCTTTCCTCTCCCCTTTTCATTCAGGTATTAAAAACTAAAACATGAAGCGCTAGTTTCACTATGAGTCTGTGTGTATTCGGTTACGAATTACTTCTGCGAATAATTCAAACTGTGAATGTGAAAGTAAAATCCATTGGTAGTAGCTGTTTGTGTACATTGTCACCACCTACCCAATAAATCCTGCTGCATTTCTTCGCTCTGTTAATGTTAAACTGAATACTGGTTAGGATTTAAGACACTTTGGACTCTGAAGGTCTGCACAGTGCACTTGGAGACGTGATGTTACCTGCTGGGTTAACCCCTCTCTCCTGTTATAAACCTCGAGCCAGAGGCTCTCCCTGGGAATCCACCTGGTCATTGTTGCCGAGCTGAGCCTGTGAAGCACCCTTCTTGCCAAGTCTGGGGAATAGCTTACAGAATGCTCTTGATGTTGAGGAATTGCAGAAGGCCTCTGGCAACACTGCTGGTAGTTCCAGGTTCTGACATTCACCACAATGGGAGGAAAGGGTTTCTGTTTTTCGAAAAGCAAGGCGTGCATGATCTGAAGCATACAGGGCAGAGCAGTCCCTGGATAAGAGAGAAAGCTGGCAGAGAATTTGACTGCTGCAGCCTTTATCGTGAAAACCACAGAGAGAAGAACTTGTTCAGTTGATGCTGACGGTACCTCAATAGGTAACGTGAGCAGGACCTGAAGAACGTAAGCTTGTGTTTTGTCTCCGCACTTGGCGTGAGACAGCAGCCTGGCTGAGTGGACAGAGCAGTGAGACGACCCACACAGTGAGCCAAGGAGCGGTTGTGTGTGTGTGTGTGTGTGGGGGCGCTTGAGCAGAGCAGGCTGGGAAGGAATGTCTGAAGTCCCATGTTTGGCGAGCAATAAAGATTGGCTAGAGTTGGGTATCATCATTCTCTCAAATCCCACTTTCCACCGGCTAGCTTCAGAGGAGCCTACGTGAGCGGATATTAAAACTGTTTAGTTTAGTAAGATGCAGTGCTGTGTCTTTGTTTGGGTACGCTTGTTAAAAGAGGGAACAAAATAATAGTTTCAGCCCATGAACCAGATTTTGTTTGGAGTGTTCAGCCAAGTCTCTTGGGCCTGTCAACTTTAGAATTCCTCTTGAAGTAATGGGAACACTTCGGTGGAATGATTTAAAGGAACTGGTGGCTGTTTACCTGGGCTACCCTGGTCGTTTAGTAAAGCTGAAAGGCCACACTTTACTCAAGTGTGATCTTTTCTCTAAAATCTGTTCTCAGACTTTAATGTATTGCTCAAGAGAACTGCAGGGTTCCTGGGTCCACAGCACCGGCATGCACTTGTAATCTCCTGCGTGTGACAGATATGTAAGAAATGTTTACTATGCAGTGGTGTGGCACTGAAATAACCGTGAGAAACTTCCTCTGAAGACTGTATGTTTTGTGTGTGACTCCAGAGTATGGAAGAAAACAAATGCAGAAAATCGGTATATTTGACCTTTCCTCATGCTTGCCTAGTCCACACTGTTGCACTGAGATTGTGCCTCCTGCCTCCTGTGTGATTTTTTTTAATCATCTACAGCAGTCTTTGAATTGTGCGCGGTGGTGGCGTTTGTAACTAAACTATGTGTGATAGAGAACTTCTGTCCCAGGGGCAGGCGGTTGGTGCCAAGTGCAGAACCCCTTCGCTTCAGGATGACCGGGGAGTGCCAAGATCAGGCAGCAGGCTGTTTTTGTCTGAATTAACTCTCTGATCAGATCTCAGGCATGGTTTTGGACTGACTTGGTGGTGGGGTGTACATTGCTCTCTTCTGGGTATCTCTGGAACTGCAGTTCAGCCTGTGAATGAGAATTACCCTTAGTGTGTGCGTCTCCAATATGGTCCATGAATACGCTCTGCACAGACCCACAGCACCGTTAAACCCATCCCTGTATCAAGCCGCCTTTGAGACTGGGATTGCACTGCTTTGCCTATAGAGTCACATTGCAAATTCCCCCACAGGCATAGATTGGCATGTCTGGATCTGGAGAGAAGGGCATTGCTGCCTAGTTGGAGCGGCAGGACAGAGAGACAGAGCCGTGACACTTAACACCGAAGCAACACGATCTGCTGAGAATTGGCTGGTGCTCTGTGGTGCGACAGTTTGATTGAAGAAATCCTTTATGATTCATACATTTACACTTCCCGGTCGCGTCTCTAGCGAGTCCTAATTATTTTTCTCTCGGTTTTCAAAGTTGAAGGTGGCCTGTGATGAAAGCCAGATATGCTCGCAGGTTTAGATGTCCACATTGCCCCTGGTGCTTTCTCATAGATCTCGGCGGAAGCTGTTTACTCAATTTCAAGGAAATAATTGACTCAGTGACTGTAATGAGCACTTTCAGACATTGCAATCACCTTTAATTATACGTTTTATTTTATATAGGTGCTTAATGTGGTAAGAGCTGTTATGCCTTTTGTTTAAAGGGACAGTGTCTTGTTTGCAGTGGTTAGTCTTCACTATAAAACAAAAGGTTTGCATTTACCTTTATTTTTTTTAAAGGTGTCTTTCTACTACAAGACACTACAACAAAAGAAAAACAGTTGTGATAGAATTCCCACAACCCTTCTTTTTAAAAGGCTGTCCAAACATGTATGCCATCCTCTGTGCTCTCCATTCATCGGGGGACATTCTGAAACACCGGACAGGACAATGGCAGTCCTGCGTTAACCAAACCTGTGAAAAGACCAGAGCCATTGCATTCTCGCATTTTCTTGTGAAATTCTCATCTTGATCTTGTTCTTTCTTGTGCAAACGTGGTGCAGTGTAACAGTGCTTGACGAGAGGGTAAGTGGCTCTTGATTTACAGCTGATCTGGTACACCTGGGCTCTTGTGATTCGCAGCACGTCTCCAGAGTGTCAGATTCCAGCCATTGTGTTTCTCTGTGCTGCTGAAGGTTTAGCCAAGGATGGGATTCAAAGACAATGTACAGTGCTTATAATGGAATTAGAGGTCTTCAAACCTTTAGGCCTAACTGTTTGCTCTGTGGCCAAAGGTAGACTTGTCTCTTTTTTTTAGTAAAAAAAAAATAGAGTGCCAAAGGGGGGCCATGCACAATGGTGAAATGTTTTTCTCTGTCCTGCAGGATTGGGCATATATCCGTTTATTTGGTAATGAAATACAGGTTTTGGTTTATTGGAAAACTGTTTACCATTGATTGGAAGAAAAAAAATATGAGTGAGATTTTGCAGTGAGACCCTTGGAGCCAGCGTTTTAAAAACTCCGAGGTCTGTGGCTGTATGGTTTTCTGTGTGTTCCTGCACTACGCCAGAATGGGCTTTTTTGGGGGGGGGGCGGCGTGAGATTAAAAAATGCTCACGAGCTATCCCGGAGCCGGGCTCAAGCCACTGAGGGGGCAGGACAGGCTGTGAAGCAGCTGTGCTCTTTTAAAAGAGGTGCAGAGGTGACAATAACCCGGTTTATTTCAAACAGCTGTCTCCTGCCTCACAAAAGGAGCAAGAGGGGACCTTTTGTGGCTCTTTAATAGAAACGCCAAACAACGTGCAGCAAACTGGACTGGGTCTGTTCAAGTGTGCAGTGAGAGTACAGTAGGAGCCCCCGGTCTCTTGACTGAGAATAAAAGGAGACTTTTGAATCTGCATCCAGCACAAGCTGTGTTTATACTCCCGGCTTGTTCACGAGGGGTTTGTTTGAGGATGGGATCCGAGAAGCTGAAAGAAGAGGATGCATTTTCTCCATAGCCTGATTTTGGCTCTCTTTGAACATCGAAAGCTCAGTGCATGTGCTGTGTTTAAAACAAAAGGCTTCCCGAGGTTTTAGTGAAACAAAACAACAAAGTTGAGCCTTGGCTAAATCTGTTGCAGTGCCTATCCTTAGCGTTTCGTCCTATGAAAGTTTAAATTTGCCTTTGTGTGTGTGTGGAAAACTGCTTTCATTATTTAATAGGTCTTATGTGGTGGTTGTGTGCAGCTGAGGTATATAATCGTACATCTGCCAGCACTTACAGTACAGTGTTTCTAAAAGGACTTTATAAATAGGACTGTAAATCTAGCACAGAGGGAGTCTATTTCTTATTTAAAAAGGGATGAATAAAAGATCAATTAAAATGCATAAATAAAGAAGATTTGCTTGCCTGGTGTAATCAGTGCTTCATTAGTGCAGCAAGCATTTTCTCTTGGTGTAGCTGGAGGAAAAAGACTGCAAGGTCACAGCTGAATCGGTTTGATAGTTTATCCTCAAAAGTCAAGGTTCTGTTTGGGGTAAAAGTTAATATTAATCGTTGGTCTGCAGCTCTTTCAGACCCTCTGTGCAGGAACATTTGTTATCATTTGCCATCAGTTGAAAATATCAGCCTAATTTGGCAATAACTCTGTACAGTTGATTTGGTGTCATTGTAACCAGTGGTTAAAAATGATTTAGTGCCCAGGTTCCATCTTTGTTCTGTGTTAGGTTTGACAAAACTCTGCAGGCGAAAGGGGACAACAGCAGCTCTTTCTTTTTTTTTCCCCCTTTTCTCTTTATCCCTTCAAAGAATTTCATTTGAATGAAAATGTGGTGGGCGTGTTTGTTGTTAGAAGGGGGCGGGGCGGGGAATTCTCACTTCAGCCAATGGATGGGCTGCCCCAACCCCCAGCTGTCTTTTCAGAGCCCCTTGCTCCTCCGTGATTGGCTGCTGTCCCCGAGCATCTGGAAGGGCTGGGAGGAGAGGGGAGGGGCCTGCTTCAGATATTAAACAGAGCTCGCCCCCTCTTAAGGCTTAGTGCTTTGTTGATGTGCTGCTGCGAACACCAAGTGCTGATCCTTAACTCCTTGCCTTATTCCATTGTTATCTTTCAGGAGCTTTCGCCTTCGGGACTGACAAGCTAGAGATCGGTGCCTGCGGCTGTTAAGAGCGGGCCACTGCGTTCTGCAAGTCGGCCTCCGGCCTGGGAATTGTTCTCTTTCACGCTGGAGCCCGGTGTCTGGAGAAGGAGCCTCCGTTAACCTCTGGTGCTTGAGCCATTGAGGCAGGCTGATCTGGAATGTGACCCCTGACCCAGTCCAGTGGGCGTCTTTCAGTGAGGAAGAAGCTGCATAAAAGACTCGAAAAGTATCTGGAAAGAAGCAAGAAGACAGAAAAGAAGCGCTTGGTGTTTTTCTGTTTCCCCACCCCAGCATGCCCGTTGAAACTCTGCAGGCAGGCGGGATGGTCAGACAAGTGTCATCGGGGATTCCTTTCACCTCAGCCATGCCCTTCCGCATCCTCAACAAGGGGCCCGAGTACTTCCGCCGGCAGCTGGAGCCCAGCTCCAAGAAGCCCAGCGCGGTGGAGCGGCTGGAGGCCGACAAGGCCAAGTACGTCAAGAGCCAGCAGGTCGCCAGCACCCGGCAGGAGCCCGTCAAGCCGCCCCTGATCAAGAAGCCGCTGATGTCTCCGGGGGTGCTGCGCGCCATGAACACCCCGACGCGGAGGACCCCCCTGGCCCTGCGCAGGGCGGAGGCGTGTAACCGGAGGGGGGCCCTGAACCTCGAGATCCTCAACAACCTGATCAACGTCTGCGACGGCCCCCTGTCGTCCTCCAGGCCGCCCGCGGAGAGCGGCGGCGCCCCCCCACCCAGGGCCCTGCCGGGGGATCAGAACGCCAGGCCGCCCATCGAGGAGGGGGCCGAGCGGGCGGGCAGCTGCTGCAGCCTCTCCGGGCGGGGCCCGAACACGGTGACGGTGCGCCGCGTGGACGTCCGGCCCTGCGCGGTCCAGCCGCCGCCGCTGCCCAAGCCCCAGCCCCAGCCCCAGCCCCAGCCGCCGGCCCGCCTGCCCAGCCCCCTGCCGCCCGGGGGCGCCCCGCCGCCCTCGCCGGCCTGCACCCACATCTCCTCGGCCAGCTCGCGCGGCTCCCGCAAGCAGCCCGCGCTGCACCGCTCCAAATCGGACCTGAGCGACCGCTACTCGCGCGCCACGGCCGACCTGGAGCGCTTCTTCAACTACTGCGGCCTGGACCCCGAGGAGATCGAGAGCATCGGCGTGGAGCGCTTCGCCCGGGCCAGCTCCGACATCGTGTCCGTGTCCAAGCTGCACAGCGTCAGCACGCCCAGCTCGGAGTGCGGCCGCTCCCAGCGCAGCCGGCCCGCGGACGAGGCGCCCAGCGAGCGCGTGCCCTACGGCGTCTCCGTCATCGAGAGGAACGCGCGCGTCATCAAGTGGCTGTACGGCCTGCGGCAGGCCAGGGAGGCCCAGAGGGTGTCCAACGTGTAGCCAGCCTCCAGCCGGGACTAGAAGGACCTTCTCCTTATTTATTACGACTCGGAACTGCTTTTGTATTGTATTTCTGTGCGTCTCAAAGGAAGCTTCGTTTGCTCCCAGCACTCCGTCCCCCAGGTTTAGACACCTTCCTGTGGGACGCTCTGGAGAGCTTAAGGGGGCTGAGCCAGGCAGAGGAAGGGTTAAGCTGAACGCTGACTGGGAAAATAAAAGCTTTGCTACTATTTACAAGAGACATGTGGCTGTGGGGGCCTGTGGAGGCCGGAGTCTGAAATATTTACCTTTCAGTGGGACTGAGCCGCACCGTGACCCAGGTGTGTTTTGAGAGGGCATTTGAAATGCGTGTCTTTTTTTTCTTGTTAAGGCTGATAAGTACATTGCGTTGTTTGCCTAACTGTGGTAACCTTTTTCGAAGCAAAAAAAAAAAGAGAAACGCACAGTACAAAGAATTTAGAAAAATTTCTTCTGGTATTGAGAGCTCCCAATCTCCAGAGAGAGCACAACGTTAAAGAAATTGAGAACTGTAACTAATGTATACCGAGGGCCAGACTTGGTCTTTCAGTTAGTACAAAAACTGGTTTAATGTGAATAGTTTTAATCAGCTTTAACAAAACCCGGGTCGTGCTCACATCAGGAACCTGATTTCTGTTGCAGTCAGTATGCAGTCCTTGTGTGCACTCACACATGTCCTTGCACAGTATTCAGTTAACACCAGGATCAAAATGACCGTTTGTGTGATGGTGGCACAAGTTCGTGACTTTGAGAACTTATTTCATTTTATTGATGGGGATATCCATGGGGTGGCATAGACACTGAGCTTTTCTCTTCCATCTTGAGTTCATTTCTCAAAGGACGGCGAAGCCTGTAGATGTGAGTTTTGTTGGCGGTGAACAGGTGGCCAGTGTAAGTTCGCAGGGGGTGGGTAGCGTAAGTGTGGGATGTCAGGCAGTGAGTCATTGAGATACAGTCTGGATGAGTTAAACTGACAGGAGAACAGATATTGCCTCACTTTCCCAGTGGGCAGGGTAGGAAAATCAGACGGCGAGGGTCAGATGTATCGAAGAAAGACAATGGAGAGAGAAACGCATGAAAGATGGGAAGACAGAATTGTGCAAGAGTGGCTGGCATTTAGAAAAGGGAAGGATAATGTATTTGAAATGTTTTTTAAGCAAAGAGTTACACATTTCTATTTATTGTGAATCACATGTAAATATGTAATTATTGCTTTTTTAAAACTTGTGTTAATTTAAAAGTTGAATTTATTTTTCTTTCATGTGCAGCACATAACTCTCTAGATCTGTAGTCTCACTAATTCAGCAGACTGTTAAAGTAAGCAGCATTACTCATTTGTTCTTGTACTCTTCACCTGCAAGTGCACAGTAGCTGAGCAAGTTGATCTGTCTCCTCTCACTCGCTGGCTCCGGACCGCAGGCATCAATTTATTATTTTCGAAAAAGGCTCAGCTGATTCATCCCATGGAAGGCTTCATGTATGGCATTGTTCTCCAATCCTCAGTTCTGTTTCATTCGAAAACCAGAATGTATGCAATTTTGCTGTTGATTTTTATCTGCTAAAAGACCGCATGTTACAGCACATCTGCGACTGTTCAACATGTCATTAAAGAAACGTTCTTGGAAAAATGTCAGTCTCTATTTCTCAGTGCCTTTTAAAAATGTATATACACGCAGCAAAAACCCACCCTTCTTAAAATCCCCTTCCAAGTAATACATTTTAGATGATAATTATCCTATAATACAACATGTTTTTGCTGCATGCCTAAATGAACCTTTTTATTCTAAATTCTTTTAATTCCGAACACCAGGTTGTTGAATATTGAGCTTATAAGTCAGGTCATGGAGTGTAAGTATTTGAGATTTTATTTATTCAAAACAATTTTGTAAAATGGCTCTGCTGAATTGTTCACTTTAATGCTGTGTGAGTGCAGAGTGCAAATCTACATTTGCCAAGCTCCATCACTTGATTGACACTGGAGCATTGCGTAAAAGATAGTGTGTATTCACTGCAGACTTTGTGATGTGAGTGCCTCGCATTTGTTCGTAACATTGCTTTTTGCACGCTTTTACAGCAGCAGATGCAGGGCTGTGGCAGCAGTCCACTCAATTATTAAAAAAAAAACCAACCCTTTCCCATTGTATCAAATGCAAATGTTAGTGCGCCACTACAGGAGTCATGTTGAAAGGTAGCCAGCAGTTTGTCAGGAAGGAATTCAGTGCATCTGCTTGAGTACTTCCTGGGGTGGCTGCTGTCCAGGCCTGGGACAGGCAGCTGTAGTGCTCTAGTCTGTTGCTCCCTTGTGAAAAGTTTCCCCAGGAGATGTGCAGTTGGCTTGATCACATCAGAGTGTCGGCGAGGAGCACACTTGCTGCAGCACGACTGCGCAGGCCACCTCTCCTCGTGTGGCTAACAAGTTGCGGTGTCCTTACAGGCGCCTGACATTTCGATTCTTTGTTCTCCCAATTTTTGTTTTCCAGCAAATTAAGGCTGCGGGAGGACGTGACAGTTCTTGCTGTACATAAAGACTTGATCCAGGTTTAGGTCTTGTATTTGTGTTACAGAAAAGAAATTGGATGTAAAACGGAGGCCAACAGCAAATGAAATCTCGGTTTTCCGTCATGACTGGTGTGTTTTTGTTTGGTGTATGGACCTAGACTTTTATATCACAGGACAAAACTGAAGTGTTTTTCCATAGGTGGGGAGCGAAGATCTTTTAGTGTACAACATTAGAGTACTTGAGCTTGGATGCCACCCAGAAATTGATTATTCACGTCTCGCCTGTCTCTTTTTACTTTGATTTGCTGTTTGTTTTGTTTTTGCAAAATCTGTTTTCGCATGTCGTGTTAAATGATGATTGCGTATCTGCATGTCTGTGCTACATTGTGGCGCACTTGATCTTGTGAGGAAAGCCCAGATGGGGAGGAATGATTGCAGTTAATAACCCGTTTTTCCATTTAAAACAGTATGTCTCTCCAAAGTGGTCTCCCGTAGACTGAAACAGAAGGCAGCACACGTCTGCAGAGCATTACGCCACTACTATTGCGTGCTTGAGCATTTCAGTCAGATGCTTCAGGGTAGAAAACTTCACGCTTGAAAGAGTAAGTTTGAATGCATTCGCTGCTACAGGGACTAAACCTTTCATGTGAAAGATGGATGAAGAGAGTAGATTCCCACTTTAACTGGGAATCCTATGGGATCACACAGAATGTCCTGTGGCTCAGGAACACAAAGTTTTCTTGTTTCAGTCTATACAGTTAGTTGGAACTTCTCCTAATGCACATGAGCTGCTGCCCAGATTTGGGTTTTTGTAAATGTGGCAAAAGGTTCCCTTCTCCTGTCACTGTGTGTGCAGTATAGTGCTGAGATTGAGGTTTCACTGGAAAATCGAGACATTCTTTTATTTCAGATATCTTCACTTCTCATCCTAGAGATGAGGCTTTTGGGAGGAATCCAAACTCCTTAGAGATTAAACACTTGGCCACTGTTGTAATCAATGTTAATGAGGTTAATAATTGATTCAGTTAACTCCTTAAGAGTCTCTGGCTCTCCAGTATCTAGAGTGAGGATTACCACTTTATATAAAATAGACTCGTTAATCAGATAGTGGGAAGTGGGTTTAAGATTGAGTGTAAAACATGTCTCGGACAACCTGGGGGGGGTAAAAAGTCGGTAGGATTTCAAGGTAATTCTGTGTCATTCTAACTTAAACGCTGAATAATTGGTGAGCTTTATAATTTGTGTTTTTGGTCAGTATTGAGCAGGTAACAGAATGATCTAGCTGATGATGGGAGAAAGTGAGGTTTTGCGAATTCTTGCAGACAAATAAAACCCCAGTCTAGGTCAGGCAGCATTCCTAACTTCTTGCCTTCAACTAAATCAAAAAAGGCACTTTAAGCTGAAAGGTTTCTGACCGCTACTTTGAGGGAAACGGCTCTCTCATTTGCTTTTTGGTATCCATGTTTCCAGTCAGTGCCAATCTCTCTTGAATTCCAGAGCTGGAGAAAGATGCTGAAGTCTAACACTTCACCTAGCTGCCTGGGTGTTTGTGCGCTATTGCCCGTGCCCTTGTGAGAGTGTACAGGCAGCCGACATTGACTTGTGCACTCAGCAGTGGTGCAGTTGTGGTGTGTAGTGGCCTCAGCACGGTCTCTTCCTTCTGTGTTTTTATCCAATTTCAGCCAGGTCAGCTGGAGAATTTAATTCGCTGGTGGTAGGAAAAAGATGGAGCGCGCTAGGAAATGAGAAGGCATTCCAGAGAGTCTGCCTCCTCAACTGTGCAAACGCAGGCCTGACCCCCTGCTTCAATATTTACCCTGCATCTACGCACATCCTCTGGCTCAGCTCACCTTCTGGTTAAACAACAGAGACGCTGCAGGCGGCAGGTGCTTCTCCACAGCAGGCAGGCAGGCAGGGAAAAAACAAGCCAAGCTTGCAGTCCGTCTGCTCTGTATACCAGCAGACAGCTGGCACGAAGAGACCAGGAGCAGGTTCACTGTGTCACTGGGCTAAAACTGCAAATGACTTCTGCAGCTCCTCAGAGGAACTCCCTGCCACACTGCTAGCCTCTCCCTCCAAACCGAAGTTTAAAAACGGGACAGCTGTGGGCAGAGCCCACTGACCAGCATGTGTGTGAGTCTCAGGGCTGCTGGTCTGTATGGCACTTGGCTGGTTTTCAAGCCAAAAGGGCCCGTCTGGCAACAGTGCGATCCCAGGGGGACGCTGTCACAACTGTCTAAACCCAGCGTGCCCGCCGGGCAGTCCAGGGCAGCAGCTGCGTCACACGTCTGTGTTTGTTTGCCTCGTCTTGTTTTACACGTGCACTGCCATGCAAAGGTCTTGCACATTCTTCCACTCCATCCCACGCCTTCCTCTTTCCTCCATTTCCCTTCTTCACGCAGGAACGATTCTCTGCCGATCTGCTGAAGAGTTTTGGTTTAGCCGGTTATGTTTTAATCTAACGGGTAGTCTTGACGGATCGGTATTTTAGTTTTATGGAGAAGCCAAGACGTTAATAACGGGGAAGGACAGTGTGTCAGATCGGATTGCTAACCACCTGGAGTCCCAGAAGCTGACTGTCATGTCTTTTCTTGAGATTATTGGTCTGTTCCACCTAGTCACTAGACAAATAGCAGTAGCAGCGTATACTCAAGAGAGATTCTATGCACATCAGTTATTCAGCCTCCAGAGCCATTAATTCTCACTTAGGAGGTGAACGGCTGAAAACAGCTTTTCTTGTTATGACAAGCTAATGGAGGCACTAAAAAAGGTAACTAAAAGGCCTTTCTAATGCTTGTTTTTTTTATACTTGCATGAGGCTTCCCTCCTCCAGGAGACCTTTAATGAAAGTCTCGTTTCTATTGCAAACACGTCTGGACTGCAATTTTAAGACCCGTAAAGGCAAAAACTAAGGGTAAAACGAGCTGCTGATTCTCGCGGGGGACAAAGAAAAAAAACGAAATCCTGAGAGCTTTGAGAAAGATGCCAGGGGTACGGTTGTCCAGTGCAGGTCTTTCTCCCCAGCAGCCCTCCTGTTTGCATCATAATACGTGGGGAACAGAAGAGGCTGATTAAGATTCAAGGAGCTCCCCTCCAGCAGTGGCCCTGCTACTGCAAGACAGAATAAGGAAAGACATTCCCATCTGAAAACAACAAACTGTTTTGTTGGGTTTTCATTAAGGCTTTTACAGAGTAAATCCATCAGCCAATTTAAAATGGAAATCACTTTTTGTAGCTAAGTTGAGCGAGTGCAGGCAGGACCCCCCTCCTCTCTCCTCCACTGGCACTTTTCTCCAGAGTGTGTCCGAGTTTCCACAGCAGCCCTTCCTGAGCGGCATTCCTGACGGACGCGGTTCGAAGCCAGTCTGCACCGCCCTGTTACCTTGCTTGGTGACCCAGAACGTACACACTGTCACCACTCATACCCCTGTGATATCTCCAAGGGGCAAGTGCAAGGACAAAACTGTAGGACATCTCTCACCCTGCAAGTGCAGGAAAAATAATGTTAAAGATAACGCAGGCCCCTTCCCTAATCAAGCCTTCAGGAGACGACGAATTCTATGGGCAAAAGCAAGTGTCTTCAGCAAATTAGACCTTCTGGTTGCTACATTATAAAAACAGCAAACTCGAGTTACTAGGAAGTGCTGGGAAGTGGGAATATGCAAAACATGTCTCTTCCTTGGAAGAAACTAGCTGCACGAGAGTCTTGAGTCGGTAACCTCCTGGAAGCCGGACAATCATGAGTGGAAAAACAGCCTCTCTCCTTCGGAGCCTTTCTTGTGTCTGTGAATTGACTCAGGTGTTCCTAAGAAATTCCCAGCAGCATAGAAGAAAGATTTAGCCGAGGGCTTTCCTGTAAGGGGGGCGAAGTTCATCAAGGCAGAGAGACCGGGAAGAGCTGTGAAGCTTTGTTCCTTAAAAGCGTGGTGCAATTTTGAACATGAGCGCATGACGGCAAGTCATGAGATGCAATCTTTTTTCTGCCTTGTTGCCAGACCTTCAGAACGGACGTGGAAGAGAGCATTTGGAATGGGTTCCATTTTAGTCTCCGAGTCAAATTATATAAAAAAAAAAATCTGCTGTGGATACGTTTTGTGTCCTATCAGCATTGACCGAAAAATAGATGCACAAGTCCAAACAATCTCTGTTAGTCAGGATAGGGATCCGCTGATCTGCGCTGCAGCTATCTAGGTGTGTATGGGTCCCCTCCAAAACAAACAAAGACTCTTCTACCAACATTGTCTGGAACACTTAGTTACGCAGACGATTTGGGTCTTAGAGGAGCTATTTAGAAGTAATGAACCACTAAATCCCTTGAAATTCAGTATGCAGAGTTAATGCTGGTCTAAAACCAATCCACTGTAAATGCAGTGAGGGGTATAGTGGTGCCTCTATAGTTCGGGTGAAATGAACTAACACACTTTCGCTTCGTGGAGATGGTTTGACTGATACCAGCCAGTGGTCTTTTGTGACACTGCGTGCTTCAGATCTGAGTGGTGATGCCAGAATAACAGATTAATCCCTCACCTGTGGGCGTACAAGCAGCTGTCATAAAGGACAAGAGGATCAAGGTTGGTGGTGAGGGTTTGACTACGGGGGTTGAAGATGAACATCGGAGAACAAAATGTTGATTGCTAGGCAATCTAGGACAGCTGCACTCAATTATGCATCAGGAGACATAATTCAATTGGTAGTGCATGTAAAATGGAGAACCAGACATACTTTTTTTACACAGAGGCTTGTGTACACAAGCACGTCCTTGAAGCTGAAACCCTGGCTTCTTTCAGATGGGCTGACTGGCTCCTCTCGTTTGTAACCTTTCTTATGCTCTTATTTGTTTGCCTGTTTCCTCCAAATGAGTTTACTGGCTATGTGGGACCCCCCTGGGAAAACACGCAACAGTCTCTGGGAACTCTGCATTGACCGGAAAGTCTTGTGAGTCTGAAAGGCCCAATTCTGTTTAGCTGCTCAGTCTGGCAGTTCTGCTTGCAGGTCTGGCTGCTGACAGAGAAGGAAGTTGTGGAGAATGGAGGTGTCAAAAGCGTCTGTCTTGGCACATCGGGTATTAGGCACATCGCCTGTTTGTTTTTGCCTGGCACACGCTACACCCCACCCTGCGGTAACACATTCCGCCAGAGTCTCCTCCAAGCGCGGACAGACGGCCTCCGCCAAGCCACACTGCTGTGCAGAGCGAAGTCGAAATGACAGGTGGGAAACGGTCTTAGCTGGGGAAGCCAGCTGCTGCAGTATTTTGATGTCTTGTCTTCACGAATCTTTTGCTGCTTGGCTCAAAATGATAGGAAAAGGATGTTTGCTTTTCTTTACTTTGTTGAATAATTTAGAACCCTTAAGTGCTGTGCCACCATTGGACTCTTGTGATTCATAGTAGCTGCCTTTCTCTGACAAGTTAATTTTTCCTGTTTCATGTCCGGTTGCAGAGGGTGTCTCACCTGTGCCTCCCCCCTGGCTATTTCAGGCATCCTGGCTCCACCTGTCCAGCTCTGCTGCTAAATCCTGCACTCTGACCTCCAGAAAGGACTTGCCTTTTTTTGGACTGAATTTTGTGTTCGATTAGTTACAAGTAACAAAACAAGCAAAGAGAACAAATGCAAAAGGGAGCTTTTCTTTATAAGGGACTGCTAGAGAAAGAAAAGATAACATAGTGTTCTGAGAGCTGAAAGACACATAGGGGTATTGCACAACGTGCAGCTCTTAGAGACAAAACATTTACCTGACCAATCCTCTGAAGATGAGCATTGATCAGTGATATGGTTTTTGCTCTGATCCAAGTAAAAAAGAAATTCACTCTTCATCTGGTGACGTGACATTTTTCTTTTTAAAATACGTGAATAGAATACACACCTAGTGTGGATTCTGATATGATTCTGTTTCAGTTAATATTTCTGGGCTTCTCAATTTCGTGCATGACTGAATCCAATTCCGCTACTTGCATTGAGTCATGTGTCTGTGATGTGGAGTTTCAACTAAAGATTAATATTTACCATGGCAAGTTGGAGAGGAATATTCACTTTTTCGGACTACATGTTTTCAGAGGTCTTGCATTGAATGATCATCGGCTGATCATTGATTGATCGTCGACTGATCTTTGCCACAGACCTCTGAAATGGAAAACTGCTGCTGTCAAAGTCAAGTCAGGGACCAACTTTAGGCTCAACAAAGAAACACAGAATTAAAATGTGTTGTGTGGGAAAAAAGAAAAACATTCACACAGAGAGGCATTCACCAACGTTTGGGAATAAACAATCAATACATTTGGTGTCAGAGATAATTGTCTAATCCTTCAAGGAACAGAATTTCTGGATCAAATGGCCTTTTCTCACTAGTAACTCCGTAATCCTGAAGGGCATATCTTATAAGACCTGGAAGGGGATTGATTTGTCAGAAGGCCACAATGAGTTGAGATGCGACATGAGAGGAATGGCAGATGCCGAGCGGGAATTCAGATGTGGATACGTACAGTAGCTATGCGTTTTCTGTAACTCACAGGGTCACTGCTTGCATCAGGCCTGCGTTCTGCATTTCTAAGGACTGGAGAGAGGCTTCTGTCAAGCTCGGTGATCAGTCCTGCATCCTCTGCCCTGGATCACTGCACACTTCAGCACCGAAAAGCTTGTCTCTGGACTAGTGGGGAAATTCCATGCTGAGGTGGAAGTACCTTCGAGCTGAAAGTGTTGGCTTAGGTAAGGAGCAGAGCCTGCTGAGCTCATGGCTTAGGGGGGAAAGGTCAGTGGCCTCTGGGCAGGGGCTGCGCATGAGAAAACAAGGGAGACTCCAGATGGCTGCCAGGAACCGCAAGGTGGTAATCAAAGACTTGAGAGGAGGAAAATGAATTGCTGAAAATAATTAAGCGCAAACTAAAGAGATTACACCGCCATTCCCTTCCATGAACTCTGGCAATGAACATCTCTCCATCGTTCTTGCCTTTCTGGTTCCCAGAGACTCAGTGAAGCAGAGGAACTGCACTGTCGCGAGCCCAGCATGGCAGTCAGTAATAAACAGCAGCAACTAAACCTGCCCTCTTTATGTGTGGATGGGAAAATGGTTCTTACGTCGGAGGCATGTGGGGGCGATCTCTCTGGAAACTGTTTCGAAGGGTCTCGAGAAGAGGTTTACTGGTCTTGTGTGGGCCACTTTTCACCCGGGGGCAGTTAACACCTCTGTTACTCTTGCCTGCCTGTAAATTAAGAGACAGACTTTCCATCTCCTCGAGCCACACCATTCCTGTAACTTGCTGCACCTTCAATTCCCAGATCTTCAGCGAGACTTTACTTTCCCAAATTCCCGCACATACACTGGGAACGTCTGGAAAGTGAGCTGGCCCCACGATTCGCCAGAAAACCTTACTGTGGGCAAGCCAGGCAGGATGACCTCTGCATTATGATCTCCGGTTCTCACTTCCTGTCATTCCATCAAAAAAACAGGATGTGGAAAACCAGGAGCTTCCATGCTGAGTCACAAACCGGGAAAGAGGAGACTGCACTGCTTCTCTCAGGTCTGGATTGCGACATCTCAACCTGCAGAGTGCTGGCATCCCAACCCATTTATCCATCTCTCAGTGTATATATATACATACACAGTGCATTTTTACATTTCTTTAGTCTGCTTAGGTAAGGGACATTAAGGCTGATGAGGCAACAAATCTAAATCGATTAATGCTTTAATCTATCAAATTTCAGACCTGCGGTGAATCAGTGACAACCAGCTTTGGGCAGTGGTTTTTCTTCTGTCTGTGTTTCAACAGTATCCCATAGTGAGGCAGCTCTGGACTTCTGTGTTGCAGCTTCCATTGCTGTCTCTGTCAGATCCTGGTGTGTTCTGCCACGGTTTTACATTAAAACAAACGTCGGGGACCCATCTTGACAAGGCCTGGGGTGGAAGACGCCTCCCAGCCCAGCTGTGGAGGAGAACCGATGGCCAGAGAACCCTTCTGGGACTGGGGATCCTTCTGCAGTCAGTGCCCAGAGGAGCCAGGTCAGAGGTCAGGGTGGCCGGAGAGATGGATGGGAACTGACAGGGGGCAGCTGGTATTTCGGTGGTGCAGACAGGATGGAGCTGAAATAACAGGGCGATTGTGCAGCCCTGGCCTGCACTGTGTTCTGTTCATGTTGGCCGAGGGCCAGGAGGTGTTGTGTACGCTCACTCTGGGTTTTCACCCTCTTTGTTGTGTTTGATTTCTTTTGAAAGAAGTTGTGTAAGCAGGAGTAAGGTCCAAAAGCATTTTGTTCTTCTTTTTTTTTCTGATTTACTTTCCAGCACATGTGAGGTCCTGGTATGTGCCCCTTCTGAATAAACACCATCTGGCTCTGTGGAATTTTGATATTCTTGCAGTCCGGAAGCAGGGAGGAAGTTCGCTACTGTCACTGGCGCTCCTGATGGACATGCATTGACACCCCTTGCATGTGGGCTAAAGATTATTTATAAAGCGCCATTCCAAACCTACATGAGAACGCTGTACATCTTCCAAAAGAAAACAAAAAAACAATAAAAAGGAAAAGGAAAAAAAATAAACTAGTACATACAGGATCGACAGAAGGGCCATCAGACATAGACCCTAGTAAAAAGGTGATTTTGAGTTTGGATTTAAAGAGAGTTTAAGAATTTGTCTCTTGGAGAGTCAGAGGAAGGGCATTCCATAACACTGGAGCAGCGACAGAAAAGATAAGATCAAATCACTTTATTGGCCCTATACAATTTCTTCCATTAGGAATTTGTCTTTTCACATACCCCAGCTTGCTCTCCGTGAGACACACAGACAGGGAGAGAAGCTTGGGGTCAGAGCGCAGAGTCAGCCATTTATATGGCGCCCCCTGGAGCAGGTTGTGTTAAGGGCCTTGCTCAGGTCCAGAGTAGAGGACCTGCCTCAACTGAACGGAGCCTACAGCAGAGAGTGTAAACACGGAGGTCAGAGATGTGCGAGTCCAGTTATGTAACGCCTTAGAAGTCAGTAAGAAGAGTTTTGGACATTTTGCAACTTGCTGATGATACTACACCATTTAAAAAGGAAGTCTTGCAATTAATCTAAAGAAGATACTCTGCAAAATATTTTCGTCTATGGTGCAAAAGTTACATTTTGCATTCACGCTATACGGTGAACATAATGTTTTTGAGCAGGTCTATGTGATGACTATGTAATAGGTCGATCTGACTTATCTGGGCGTGTAGGAGGAACGTGTCCACCCGTTCCTCTCTCTGCCGAGTGGGTACCTGAGTCTTCGTAGGAGAGCCAGATCATAAAATAATTACCCTTTCCAAACTGAGTGGTGGGTTATGTGACAATAAAGTTATCATCGGCAGTCCCAAACGTCATTAAAAAAGCACAAAAAGGGCTGTTATTACGAAGTATCCGGTTGCAGTCATCGAAGTTTTTAACAGTTTTTTAAAAAGTAAATTACACATTAAGCTCTTAGTCATGATGGCGGCTGCGTCATGTAGAGTTTGCCGTCTCCTGTAGACATTAGGTTAGTAAGAATCGGTTGTGCCTACGTCACATAGCGCTGTAGAAGGGAGGTGACGTCACGTCCCCCACCCCGTCTGTTCGGCCTCTGGTGCTGGCGGGCACATCTGACTCAGGCTGTTCCTCGCCTCTTGAGTCGAGAGGTCGTACAAGGGCACGCATTTCAGAGCCGAACCGGAGGTTTCCGGATTGCCCTCCGGCCGAAACTCTGCGGAGTGTTGCCCAACCTCTCCTCCTCCAGGCCGGTGGCGAGGCTGCTTATCCCAGAGTCTCCTAAGGGCACTCCGAGCTTGCATAAGGAACTGCACAACCCTTCTGCACTTCTACTACTGAAAACCTAAATGAAGGGAAAATAGGAAATGAGTCATCTGGAGAGGATTTTCTTCTTTATCAAAATGCGTTCTAGGTTCAGACGCTCTATTAGCCAAAGATTGCATACAAAATATCACTAATATCACAACATCAAACATCAAAATATCACTAACTGACCCCTTTTTCACAAGCTTTTTTTCCAGGTCAAGTACTGACCTGAAACCTGACAGACAAGGTTTCTTGTGTATCTTGTCCTCATTTCTTAATTAATAAGTCTTTATTCCGAGACCCATCCCCCCGATGTTTGTCTGTACTACCAGTTATTTAGTTAGTAACGATGTCTGAGCTAATGCGTCTTTTTTTGTGTGTGTGTGAGAGGAGCACATGTGACTGGTTTTCCGTTGTGTTGTTCCATTAGCTCGCAGTATACTGATGCAGCTTTAACATTCACGTCTTTCGGTGTGTTAAGAGTCTGGTTAATAAGTGGACTGGTCCGCAGGTGTGCTCCGTGTAAGAATCTGGTGTGTGCGTCGTCACTTCGACGTCAAGACGAGAGCCAGAACTACTAGACTTGATGACTACCAGAAAACCAACTTCAAATGACGCAGATCCTTTCCTAAAAGCACGCAAGAGACGTTACTTTTCTCCAAAATGCCATGAAAAATTCAGGGAGCACAAGACCGCGTTTCTTTTCACCGGCGGCTGCTGAATTTTTCATTAAAAAGTTGTGGTTTTTTTTCCCCTCTCGGTTGAAAAGCCTTGACGAGCGTCGCGGATCGTCATTCTGCAGTTGCTCTAAGGACTGTTCCTTAGAAGTAGCCGTGCGTGTGAGGGGAAGTAGGGCCTTAATTTCAAGGTCTTGTTGTGTCTCAAGAATGAATCGTCTCTCCGGCCGGTCTGATTTAGTGAGAATGCGTGCTGCCGCTGCACAACGGTTTTTCTCATTTAACTGCAGTTGCAGCAAAAGGCAGACTCGCCTCACCTCCCTCCCCACAACCAAAAGAAAAGGTAAAAAAATTGACTGGGTTACATTCCCCACTCTCCCAAATTACCCACCGTTCTGTTGGCCACCGCGTGCGGCAGTGCAGCGCAGGACAGGAGTTAAGAGATTTTGAAAGTGTCGGATTGCCTTAGCGATCCATTATGCAGGTTAAAGAGGCGTCTGTACGCTGTTATTCGACTATCATGAAATTTGTTTCCTGGGTGATTGTTTCTCACTTAATCTTATGCTCAACTACCCTAAACGTAAAGGTAGGACTACTGTATAAAGAACGGCTTCATTGTGTTTCACCGGCTTTTAAAAAGAGTGTTTAATTCGTGTAAGAGGGTCAGGTCTAAAATAATTGCGCTGGTCATCTCAGAACATACGTTTGTGGGCAAAACTGACTATTAGTTTAGCAAAGTGTGTGTTTAGGGCCCACCCTAGGGCACTTATCAGTAGGCAGTCTACTGCAGAACTGTACTGTGTTTTAAGGATTATAGACAATCACATACATGCATAGAAGTCGGTGGATTTGTGCTTCTAACTTACAAAACCAAGCAGGAGCCTTCTGAGTCAGGCCCTGTTTGTTATGATGTTAGCTTAGCAGACAAATTGTCTAGGCTTCTCCAGAAAGACTTAGAAAAGCCAGGAGACACACCGAGACAAGAGGGGATACAGAGGTTAATACAGTTCTGAAAAGGGCATGCTGAAAAAAAAGATGTTTCGTGTTCTGATTTATATATCAGATGTTAACAGCTGGGAAAGGTGTAGGACTAGGAGACTGGTGCCTGGAGAGTTGTGGCTCTGGAGGCCAGATAATCTGCTCTCAACAGAACAGAATAATATGAGCTGAGAGCACTATTCTGCAAGGGAAAGCATGATTCAGCTCTGAGATAATAGGATGTGTTGTGAATGCTGTCAAGCCAAAGGAGAGCATGTTAACAACGATAGAATGCACTACTGGCAAGACTTTATTAAAAACTGTGTACAGTTTTGGTAACCAGATGAAAAAAAGAGCAAAGGAAAGCAAGATATTTCTTTCCTGGCTTTAAAGGAATGCCCTACCCCAAAAGGTCTGAGGAACTGATTCTCTTTTGTCTTTAGGTGTCAGTAAAATCTTGGCAGGTACTAGCAGAGTCAGTCCCAATGCCTATTGCAGGATCATCAGTGAAAGGAGGAGTCAGATGGGCAGGCCAGCCCCCCTTGATGACTAAGATACTAGTAATCAAGTGAGCAAGAGTGGTGACGGCCTCGTTGCGTGTGTAAACCTTTGTGGGCTCTTTCAGCCTTTCTCCTCCACAGCAGTGGTGACCTGCTTCTGATTAGGCCACGACAAGCAGGTCTCCTGCATTCCTTTCCACTTCATTGCCTGTCGTACCGCAGCAAACCCTCACTTATTTAAGTGACGACCGGCAGGGCAATTAACTAATTAAGGGCCCAATTAAACAATGAATGCAGTGGCTGGATCAAAATTTCCAGCAGCGGAAAATGAGTGTAAGAGCCTGAGCTGTCCCGGCCTCTCGTCTGTAACTCCTGGCTGTCTGCCGTTGCACTCGGGATGCTGCCTGGGATTGAAGCTGCGCTCAGATGGCGAGGAGTGGCAAGGAAGGGGCCGCGTTCCCTTTCCAAATCAGGCAGCGTCCCGGCAGATCGGCAGTGTCTGGGCTTGGTTGAATTATTGATCACTCCTGCTGCAGGGAAAACGGGCTTTGAAACGGCTTCAAATCACTGGAGTGTGACATCTGTTCCCCTCTGGAAACCTGGCCTTTGGAAATCTATTGCTTTCCGCAGGCTCGTGTTACATATAGAGCTGCCTTTTATCCCAGTTTCTAGCCTCCAGGTGATTCACCTTTCCCTAAACTAACAATATACTCTGTGCGCTACCCCTCCCTCCGCGCTCCCCAACCCTTAGGAACAGAGAGACGTGCTCTTTGACTTCTCCACACGGGCAGGTGGTGTGCTTTTCTCGTCGCTGTGTGTTCTGTTTAGCTGTTCTTCTTCAGCAGCTCCTGAGCGCTCTGGAACTGACAGACGGTCTGTCGGAGATATCCACCGGTATCATTTTCATCAGGGGCCAGAAGCCAGGCAGGCCACTGACATTTATTCTTTTGCACTAAACCTCCAAACAGTCTGAATACACCAGATGGCACTCTCAAGACCTTAAAAACATGCATGCACAGCAGTGGGTATTGCTGGCTCTCCAAATGTATTATTTATTTATCTGATGCCTTTTTATTTAAGACGGCGTACATGAAAATGCAATTACAGAATCGTATAAAGATACATAATACAAAACTTCCACATTGCGGAGAGGAGCTATATAACAGAAGGCTTGGAAATTAACATGATGCAAAAGACGATACATCTATCAAAACCATAGGATATATGGCAAACAATATGCAATATAGGTTTGCTCTCCGCTTTTAAAAAAAAACTAGCTGACTGAAATGCACCAGTGTTCCTATCTCATGTTTTGCAAAGCTCTGTTGCCTTTTGATCCTCTTTTGCTCAAATCAAGTTCCTTTAGAAAAAAGTATTTCCTGTTAGTCTTTTTATTGTGCAGTACTTAGAGATTTATACTCATTATGTGTGCTTGAACAAGGACACCATTATCTGATCCGTCACACTGCACACTGTACCTGCAGCTCCAAGCTCAGAAGGCAGGCTGTGTTTAGGACTGTTACAGACACCTGAGCAACTTCACAAGTCGTTAGTTGTTACAGACGTGTGGCAATGACGTATATGTTTTCGCAAACAGGAAGGAAGAAGGATCACTTCCATGCTGATTATTCTGATTATTTTAAATTGAGAACTGTGAAAATGTAGGAAGTACTCTATTCTTTTATTCAATAACTCTCCAATATCTTGTAGTATCTTGTAGCTTGTCTAAGGGTTTCGTTTTTCCCAACCAAAAAACTGCCATTTTTTATTTATGAGATCTTTATTAATTCTAATGTGCATAAAATTGTTTTCCACCCTAGCATTTCAAATCTGTAATCTTCTGTCTCATATGCAGATTATGGAATATACACAGAGTATGTTACACTATTCCACAGATGCGATAGACGCATGTCTAAATGCTCATTTGAAAAATGAATTTAATCACATAATGCTGTGAGTAAAGCCGGTGGCATTAGGCAGGGGTATTTTATAATTTATCACTATGGGAGTTACATCTGTCTAATGTGAATTAAGCATATTGAATGACATATCCTGAGCTGGAAGTTTATCAATATATTATTAGCAGCAGTAGATTCTAACAAGAAAGTGTAATTTTTGTACTTGTGTCTATATAAAGCTATCTGTATATCCTAAAAGTACAGTATATTTAGAGGGATTTACACTTTAGCCTGAGCTATTGTGAGCCTGTTTCACTGTTGCAGCCAAGCATGTATTGCATCTGTCAAACTAATTGAACTAAGCTGTTCTTGTTATTTACTGTATTTCTAAGCCCTGCCCCACCATGAGTGGTTTTACAAACGCATCCCCCTGTCAATTGTATCTATATTAAAAACAACATAATTAACACATCAGCTGTGCCCTCGTACATTAGCTCACAGGCCTGCCTCGGACGCCTGTGTGACCAGATGAGGTCCCCAGCAAAGAAGGTTTCTATAGTAACCCTGATGAGTAAATCCGAAGAGGAGCACCTAGGGGGCTCTTAACAGACTGTAAACAGTGTCACCCCTGGAAAGGCCATCCTGGCAGCCTTTATGTTGGAGGCATCTGGCCTGCATTCTAAATGGTGCTGTTAAGCCCATAAGTTTCTTTTACTGCTCACTCTAGCCCTAGATATTTATATAACCACTGCCATAAATATTTACGGCCTGCTTGTGTTTGGAGGGTGAGAGCTCAGATAATACACACCCCACAAAAGGAAGCCACTGTGTCCTGCTCATTTTCCTCTAAACACGATTTTATTGACGCTACTCGTGGACAAGCAGTGGCTGAATAGCTTCACCTCCTTCATTTGTTTCCCATTAAGAGAGTGATTCACACTGGGGGAGGTATCTGCTTTGTTTTAGAAAATAAAAATGACATAGCTGAAATAGTTTCCGATGTTCCTGTTTTTTCGTTGTGTAACTGTACAGAACAGAAAAGGGAGACAATATATTCTAATACGTAAAATAAGAGAACAAACAATAATCACTGTCACTGATCCAAAAGATTGTATGAGCCCTTATATTTATACGGTGTGTTTAACACGTTTAAGACACTGTTATCCCAGTTTGACAACTAGCCTTTAGCCCGATTCCAGCAAGGTGTTACTGCTCATGTATCAGATGCGTCTCATGGTCAGTTTTCTCACTTCCACAAGTTCCCTGTTTAGATGAAATTGTACTTCCATCACATTTAGTAAATGTGAACGCAAGCAGATTCCAATCGCAAATCGCCGTCAGCGGTCGTTTCTCTCTCGCTTTAAAAAAAAGATCAATAAATGACAATCTGCGGTCCATACGCTTGAAGAGAGTTTCCTCGCGAGACACGGCGGATGATTTTAATTTTTGCGTCCTCACCCATTCAAGTGCAAATTGTCTCAAGTGTCAACCTGGCCCCCGTGAGGCGTCTCAGTAGAGCCTTGTCACCTCCGTGATGCAAAAAGCAGACCATCCAAGAGTGCAGCGGACCGCGGCCGTTGCGCTAAGGGGCCCTGAAAGACAGATCTGCACCCCTTTTCAAGGAACCCGCTGTCTTCATCTGCCACCCGTGGGGGCCTTCCTTTCGAGAGCGAAGCATGCCTCGGCTTTGCCCGTCTTTGTTGTGACAAACTGCCCGCCCGCAGAAGCCTGTCTCCCAAGACGAGAGGGGCGGCGCAGCGACTCCAGTTTCCTCCTGCAGCTGTTGACTGTCCTGCTAGCGCTCGGGCACGAGGCAGCAAGTCTGCTATAAGCACAGGAACGCCTTGTTCAATCGAGAGCCGCAGGAGCCAAGGCTGGGCATTGGTCAACCCAGCAGTGTTTTCATCGGCCCCTTGCTGATGCCTGGTGCATTCCTGTTCCCAGTTGATTCTAAACTTGACTGGGAGCTGGGACACACAGAGATGCAGGGCTGGCTGCTTCACACAGAAGCCGACACCTTCCTACACTCAGGACCGGTGACGCATGGTGTTTCATAATAAGGGAAATCAAGTTGCCTCTTTGGTTATAAAACGATGATGTTTGCTCATCACTAAAACACAGAGTTTTTACATAACAAATTCACAACAT
This sequence comes from Atractosteus spatula, assembly GCF_055471065.1. Classification (NCBI taxonomy): domain Eukaryota; kingdom Metazoa; phylum Chordata; class Actinopteri; order Semionotiformes; family Lepisosteidae; genus Atractosteus; species Atractosteus spatula. The sequence continues at coordinate 3,393,889 of NC_142724.1, forward strand.
GGGTATTCCTGATCTGAAGTGTTAGACTTTTCCTCAACTCCCTTGTGAGGTGCAGCTTACTGACAAAACACTGGTGAGACCAAACCGACTTTAGAAGTTCGAGGAAGGAGCTGCATCAGCAGGCGTAGACCGTAAAGGAACAGGTAAGAGTTTATTCCCTGCGGGAAGGAAGAGAAAAGAAACACAATGTTTCGGCTGTGGAGCCTTCTTCAACCTTCTGACACCTGAAGAAGGCTCTGCAGCCGAAAACGTGTTACTTTTCTTTTCCTTTTCAGCGGGGAATAAACCTTTATCTGTTCCTTTGCAAACCTAGTTTGCCTTTCCATTTCTGACTACACACTGGATGTCCAGCAGTGCATCTAGGACAAGCAGTGCAGTGTGGTCAGTGCAGAAGGAAGTCTGGGGATTGTTCTCATCCACACAGTTTGAATGCTTGGCTCCTTGTATCAGCCAGAAACGGTACAGAATGTGGGAGAGCGTTACAGGCCTGTTAAGGCACAGTTTTTTCTAATCCTGGGGTCAGCGAGAGGAAGATTAAATTACTCAAAGCCCAGCTTGCATCTGACACATAATGTGATGGAGATGTTGAAGAATCCTCTTAAACCAGCAACAACTAGCCAGATGGGCCATAGGGACTCATGTCATGGGAAACGCCGGAGGTAACTCCTTTTTAATTTTCGCAGCAGTAGCTTTTATGCATTCAGTGGAACTTGGAAAAGCTGTTCTGAAGTTTGCAAAATAGATAAACGCTTTACAGACCAGAGCACAATCTGTGCGAGTTGCAAACGGGCATTTCTTAATTTCCTTACTTTGATGCAGCTTCGGAATTTTTGCTTGGTTTTATTCATAGAAGAGAAAAATTGAAGCAAAAGGCGCAGGAAAAATGACACCTCTGACAATCCCACTGTAAGGTTTTGTTTATACACAAAGCATCCAACCCCCCTTACCGATCTGTAGTCTAATGGCATTATTTAACATTGAATCCTCCCATTAGAGCCCCTGTAGCCTTTAACCGTGGAGCTGTAGCTCAGTGTCAGGGCTCCTGCCTGGGCTGTCCTCCGTGCTGATTAAAGTGTCAGATTGAAAAATGAAGGGGGGGTTGTGCAGTAGGCTTTTCCTCAAGCTCCAGCACAACACTGGTATTGAAGGGCTGGTATCTATCATCTCCTACTTCCTGTTCCTTTGCCTCTTACCTGTCCCATACTTCTCACGCTTTGCTCTTCCTTCTTTCCATTTTTTAACCGTTGTTTTCAACTAGAACTAGTGATTCACAAGGCAGAACGTATTTTAGGAAGCATTAGAGGAGAGGGGAGGAACGACTGTTTGGCACAAGCCTACGTTCATGATACCCCACCACAGAGCTTCAGAGTGTGGTGCAATACTCATTTTCTTCCCCATTTTTCTTGCCATTATATGCCTTCAACTGCAGATGCAGTTGTTCACTGCTCTCTTATCATGGCTATAATCCAGCTTCACGGCCACTTGCCTTTTTTTTCTGTTTCTCTTAATCATGTGAGATTCCTGTCCTTTGGACAGACGGTCTGCCCTTGAGTATTTTCTGCTGACCTATATCTCATGAACTCCCCCAGACTTAACTCCTGCATTTCCAGTGCAAACTCCTTTGTCATTCTCAATGCGGCTGCAGCTGCTGTACAGGTGAAAGCTTAGTGCAGTCCTGTAAATCCATTCAGCCATTGTCGGTAAGCTGCTTATCCTGATTGGAGTCACGGAAAGCCTGGGCCTATCCCAGAAGCACAGGATGCAAAGCAGGAGTGAGCACATGGCCACCCCCCACCAGAATTGCCGGGGGAAACTATGCAAAAGCAGAGAGAACATGCACACTCCACACAGACAGATACCTTGATCCCGAATTACCACAGTACACTGGAGATGTGAGGTGGCAGTGTTGATTACCAGGCCAAAGTTTCGTCTATTTCGAGTTTAATAAAGTCAGAAAACAGCTTTAGAGAAGAATTGATTTTGTAATTCAACACTTCTGTTCCTCCTGACATCCCACATTAGTTGCTTTTAAGATGTCTTTTTAGCAAAAACACTGAATATCACAAATAATTCCAAGCATTCACTATTAGGGAAGACAACCCACTACAGGGCATTTGAACTCTAAACAGTAGTGTATAACATTTTGCTTTTAAACATTGCTTACTTTTTTTTATTATTAGTAGCAGCTGTAGTACTTGCAGTAATAAATACTGCAATTTATGGACTAATAATAATACTAGGAGTAGTGTTACTAACAGCAATGTAAGATAATACTAATTCCTGGCTTTTCTAGAGTGTTTTCATCCCAGAGGATTGTAATTCCTATAGAGTTTAGGTCAATGTTAGAAATGGCTGAAATGGCTTCACAGAATTCAGAGGGAACTTTAGGAAGCCCAAATTTAAAAGTCCACAGGGGCCATTATGTAGTGAAACTAGAAGTAGAAGAAACAACCACTGTAGAAGCAGCAGGGACAGCAGTAATAACAGAGGCAATATTATTAATGGGTGCGCAGGTGTGAGACTTCAGCCATTCTCTGCCCCCACCATCCCCAGGGCAATGCTCAGGCCAGAAGCTGCAGGGATGTGAGATGAGTATCACAGCCTGATACTCCAGGGTCAGGATTTCTGACCCTGGAAGACACATGTACCCTGATGTCATCCTTTCAGGCAGGGTAAATGTAGCCCAGAGAGCAGCTCCCTGGAGGGCGTCTGCCTTTAGATTTCCACCCAGGTCTCATCAGTTCTCAGTAAGAGGACACTTAGATGATGATGGCAGAATCACCCCTAGTCACAACCTCAATCTGTCTCTTAGGAAATAAAGGGAAAGTCCTATGGGAAGACGGGAAAGCACTGTCAAGGTGCCGTGACTGACTGCACCATCCAGAGGAGGTGGCTGATGGTGCTGTAACATCACAGCACAGCTGGGCTTCTCATGGACAATGACAGTCACTCAGACAGGCACTCCGTCAGCTCAGGAAAGATTTTATAGTAGGAAAGGGATGCTCGGAGGTTGGTATGAAATTCTTAAAAGAGTTTCAGCTGCAGCACGGCAAGGTTCTGCGTCATTTTTCTTCACATTTTGTTTGAATTATTTTTTCTATGGAAAAACGCTCGCTCGGGCTGCAGCAGAGGTTTAAATCCCATAGAGCAATCAAAGAAAAACATTATCTAGCCTGCCGCTTCTGGCTAGGTGACGGCTTGGAGAGGCTGGATATTGCAAGCTGAACATAATAATCCCTACTCAGTAGCTTTCCAGTACCCTGCTCCAACCTGCCTGCAAGAAAGCCGGTTACGTTCCCAGGCCTAGCACTCCCTGTTTCTGTGCGGCAGCTCCAAACACTGGGGACGACAGAGTCCACTACACCGCCTGGAGGAGAGGGAGCTCTGGTTTCTGCAGTTACATATATACACTACACACTATGTGTGTCTTTTTTTCACATCAGACATATAGAGGATTAGTCTGAACTCTGCCACCTGGGCTATAGTCCTCTCCATCAGCATGCTTGACATTTATCAAGCTCAATATCAGACTACAAATCCCTGTGGCTTCAGAAGAGTGAAGGGGAGGACAGTCCACCAACCCCAGAGCTTTCCCATGGCTGGGCTGCTGGGCGGAGAGTCTGGTGACACCCCCAGTAGTGTTTACAGAGGACATCAGCCCACCTTCTGCTGCTGGTGTCAGACACCAGAGTGCTCAGACACCAGAAATTCCCTTTCGACAGCCATAACATTAAAACACTACTAGTAATAGCACTAGTTAATAGCAATTAACCAAGCGCAGCTAACAGAAGGGTTATGTTCCACCCTGGGGAGAACAAAGATCCCTTTCAAAGGGGAGGCTGCCCAGCAAAGCCCCTGATTGTGCAGTCTGAGCCATGTTTTACATCCACAGTATGGATTAGCATCCAAATGTGAACTCATCAGAAAGTGGCTGTGTGCAAACATACTCATTGCCAGGAGAGGCCTGTAGCGTGAGTCTGGCGGGGGCAGCAGGACAGGGAGATCGTGCAGCTTGTTGCTAGCTGACGATGTGTCTTATAGTAGCTCCCTTCCCTTTCCTCCCTTCTGTCACGGTGCTTCAGTTTCTGTCTTTCCATACACATGGGTAGGTGCTGCTGCTCAGAAGAGCCTTTTCCCATGTCCTTCGTCACTGCTGGGACCGACGGGTCTCCTGTCCTGCAGTAACGGTGGAGTGAGGTAGGTGTACTCCTTGCATCCCCTCCTCAAGCCCGGCTGTGCTCTGCTAGAAGATGAAAGTGACACTAAGTGTGCACCTTTACAGAAGTTCACCAGACTCGCACGCGTAACCCAAAAATACATACAGTATTTGTAAGGGTATAAATGAAGAAAAAAAACTTTCAACCATAAAATTCATACAGGTATTATGACTACACCTCTCAGAAATCCTTATCATATCCGCTAAAGTCTATCAAAGCCTTTTACAGAGTCTACAAGATTGCGTGCTCCTGTGTTCCCTGTAGTGTTTACTGTTTTGCTATAGTGTTTAAACTTGAGATATCCATTCTCGCATTGGTCAGTCATCTCAAACTAAGCTTCACAGCTTTCACCAGAACACAGAGCCTTGGCAGAAAAGTCACAGGAGACAGCTGACGTGCCGCTGATAACATAACATCTTCCCAAGTCTGCCGAAGTTCCACTGACTGACGAGTCAAACCAGAGGACTGACTTCCGAATGAACAGTGAAACACGGACCAGTGGGCCCACGCGGAAACTACGTGGAAGTGCATTTAAATTCAAGAACACGAGACGCCTCTTTACACAAAGGGTGGTGGGCCCAGCCATGTAGTTGAGGCCGATAGCCTGGCTATGAGGAAGGATGAACTACTAACTACCACCTGGCCAGATGGAATGAATGGCCTCCTCTCACCTGTAGCCTCTTTTTCATGAGGGAGGGGACAGCTGATTTCAGTATGTCGCAGAAGTAGGATGAGAAAACACCAAGCACCTCAAAACGCAGACAAGCCTGAAGTCATTCATGATTTCATGATTTCATTCACTAGTGAGTACGCTGTTTCCCCACACAAAGCTGAGGGCTTGAGAAGAGACAGACTTAGGGTAAAGGAAGGGGGAGGCAGGCAGTAAACCTCACAACAGGTAATAAATATATAGCTGGAATAAAAGGTTTCTACCCATAGTTAATTATCCTTGAAGACTAAACAGGCACAAACGCATTAGAAAATCCATCTGTTTCCCCCTCAGGAATAATTAAAATGCTCTCCTCACTAAGTTTTACGAGTTGTGAGCATTTTATGCTTGCATGCTTTTAATACAGAGGCTGGCTAGAGACTTGAAGCTCAGGATGGCCAGTGCCTTATCGGCACGGTCACCTACAGGGACTGATGTTGTGCACAGCCCAGTGGGACTGATCCCACAGGGGTTAGATGTACAACAGTTTACCTTCTATCCCTGCAGTACCTAACAGCATTGCTAGGTTCTATATGCTGAACATCTGGATACTATTTCTAAAGGCAAGCAGTCACAGTGTTTGGTCATCAGCAGGTTCTGGTTTGGAGAGCTAACACATAGCTAACTTGCACCCAATCATCTTACTGCCTGCCTGACAAGACTAACTCAACGACTTCCTGTTCTCTGCGGTCTAAACAACATTTTATAGCACGGTATCGCACAGCAAACTACACCCCTCACCTGAAAAAGAGCTTCCCTTTGTGAAAACTGGAACAGAGCACAGGAGTGCTGCTGCAGGAACAGCGCTCCAGACCAAGGATGACACACCAGCCAATCAGGCCACAGCCAGTCGGAGCTGTGGGAATACAAGAACGGCAGTGATTTTGTCAGTCTTCAGCCACCCAGAGAATTGTTCACCAGCCCCCATCTCCCATGCACTACCATCCGGAGAGAAATGACTGTGTGATATGAATAACGATGTTGACTGCCAGACCCTGCAGTGGATGTCTGCAGCTTCCACTATTCTTTGAGAGAGGCGGCAGGCCAGATACTCAGTGTAAAGGTCAGGTCTATTTGCCAGGCCGCTAAAATGACAACAGCAGAGAGATCACAAAGTGCAGAGATGCCCCAGGTGTTTTTCTCCTGTTTGCAATTTTGTGTATGAAGACAAACGAACAAACATCAGGTGAAAACTGAACACGTTTCTTCCTGTTCGTTTCACAATGGGGTTTTGAGTACTGTTGGAACTGGGAGGCACAGTTTACAGGTCAGAAGAGGAACTGAGAACTCTGCCCTGAGAGCTCTGGGTGCCCCTGGATTATATCATCAGAACAACATGCATGTGTTTTACAGGTCTGCGAAGGTGAGCCCCTCACAGTCCTAGCAAGCACAAATGAGAGCAATCAGATCCTTTTCCAATCCAATGTAACAGACAATCTATGCACGAAGGATTGTTTTTCCTAGTGCAATGCATGATGTTGTGACAGTAGGAGAAATACCTTAATTGCACGCTTACAGACAAGGGGTTAGATTGAACAGAACTCCTGTGCTCATTGTTCTCCTGTGGCTGTATTTTGGTTAATAGCAGCATGTTTCTATAGACAAATCTGTCCTGTTACCATAGAAATGATGTGCTTATTTTATATTGACGGCTCTTTATTATCCTCTGTAACAAAAATGAAATACAGTGTAAATCAGCCTGTAAATGGATACATGCTTATTTTGTTAATAACATAATGACTCGCTGTCTTTGTGTGTGCTGACAGAGGAATAGTTTAGGAGTCTGGGCCTGCAAGGGAGTGGTGCAATCGTCAGCCTAGGTCCTGCTGGAGCGTGGAAGAGCTGCAGGAGCTCATCACTGCTGGTATTAAGGCGTTTCGCAGATGTGAATCACTCCAGCAGAAATCACCCACCCTTCTGCTCACTGCCAGGCTCTGAACACAAAGGCAGGAGGGATTTAGAAAATCATTTGGCTTGTCTGTGTTGTAACAGCTTCTGATTTATGCCATCTCATTCATGTATCATGTTTTTGCAGTGTGCAATAATAAGAACGTAAAAAAAGGGCTTACCAACCAGAAAAGGCCATTTGGTCTGTTTCGCTCACATGGCCGCTGGGTAGCTAACTGAAAGAAATCTGAGCAGCTGGGTACCTTGTTCCTAACTCCCACAACCCTCTGTGTAAAGAGGCTTCACCCCAGTTTCCATCGCTGTCCTCTGGTTTGCGCCTGGCTGCGGATTCAGGTTACACAGGATCTGCCCAGTCTAAATCCACGCTGACACCCCTAGAAACGGTTTGCCTGCAGGTTACCCTACAGTTCCTGTTATTGTTTCCATAACCTTGCGTGCAATCCTTGTATGTCTCATTGACCTATAAATACTTTGTTTCGTCGCCCTTTTTGTGAACGGGCGCTACAATAGCCATTTCCGGTCAGAGACTATCGCCCCTGCTTCGAGCGGCCGATGGAAGGGTTTTATTAGTAACCCATGAATGACATCTCTCGTCTCTTCAAGCGCAAGACCGGCGGGTCCTCGAAATGTGTTTACCTGCATGCGTCTCGTACCTGTGGCCGCCCTGCCGGCTCCTTTCTGACATGATTTAATACTGACGTTTGTATTTCCTCATCCTGAGTCATGCTGTCAACGTCTTCTTGCTGCAGAGAGAAACAGTGGGAGTTGTGATACTATGCCATCCCCGCGGAAATCGTTGATTCTCTTGCGCTGCCGGTTTCTGCAGGTGTAGACTAAGTTTTCCTGTGGGCCAGAACGGCACCTCTTTCGGCATCTGCTTTAGACATTCCACGTTATCTGAACTATATTAAAAAAAAAAGTACTGGTTTTTTTTCTGGTAAATCCTTCATATCAACCACCCATTGATCGCTGTCAGGTTGATAAAAGTTTCCGGCTGTGAGCGTCACAGCTCAGCCCGGCCCGGCCCTGCTGCACTGACGTGACCGCGCTGGTAAAACGGCGGACAAAAATGGCGCATTGAGTACAGGTCAAGGGTTTTGAATGGCTTTTTTTTTTTTTAAATCGGCGGCCAGCTTTGCTGCGCTAATGCAACCAGACACAGGCTTTCTTTTGTGCGTCTGCTAATCCAGTGATTCCAGGAAGCGGCCGCTGGGTGTCAGCCTGGGAACACATGGCAGCGTGTGTGTGTGTGTGGGGAGAGAAATAGGTGCGATGCCGTTTTGTTCTATAGCACCACTGCGCATATCTCGCATTCCACTGTGGGAGAGCTGCATAACACTGCGCCTGTTATCGCCCTTCATTCCTTCATTTGACCGTTTCCCTTTAGAATTCTCTTTGTGGGCGCATTCCTTCGTGTGGGAATATGTTGCCAACGGTGCTATTATCCCTGAACAGCGTCGGCTTATTTGTGAAGCAACTGCCGTGATTTGACTTTCATACACAGTGATGTCTGTCTTCAAAACTACAGCGATGAACATTCATTTATCTCTCAGCTGGAGACGGCCGTGCCATGCATGCATCGCCACGCATTCCCCTGTGGGCTCGATATAGCGCTGAAGGAGTGCTTTCCAAAATAACCGGCAAGCAGCGGACAGCGGCTGCTGCTATTGGCGCATTCTGATCGATAATGACTCCCTGTATGTCTCCTGTTTTCAGTTAAAAGGGACATTTATTTCAGTTTTCTATCTGTTTATGATGATATCAGTGTCTGTAAGAACAAATGCATGATTCAAAGGGGGGAAAAAAAGATGTTAAAAAAGGTTTTAAGAATGTATATACAGTATATGCTGGCTTGATATTGGAATATAGGGTGGGAGTGACCTGCACTCTCTCTCTCTCGTCAGGACAGCAGATTATGTCAACATCAAAGGCTAAGAAAAGCAACCAGATTTCTGAGCATGTTACTCACCGTGTGTGTTTTTACTGGGGGTCTGTACCCAGTGTGAAAAACTGGAGCAATGTATGCAACAAATTCAGCCTGCTGGAAAGACCGAAGTTAATTACTCCCTACTTGACAGATCTGACTCAATCCTGTGAAAACGTTATCATAACATGTCGAAATACTAGGTGTCTTACCGCATTCATCGCTTGTCATCACATACTGGCAAACCAGACGCCTCTTCGGCTGTCAGATAAAATAAGTGCTGCAGTGTAGCGGCATGAGGAATACCTTTCCAGCAAAACCCAATGAGGTGGAATTGAAAGTACCTTTTGTCACGCTGTGGGAGCGTCCAGTTATCCACAACCGCTAGATTCATGTCTGTGTCTGTGTTGCGCCGGCCAAACTAATTGGAATCCATTTCAAACCAGATCCCTGCCTGTGCTTGTTGATGAATTATGTTTATTCAGTTAATTTTACTCCCGATTCAGAAAACGCTGCTTTTTACCCCGGGTTCAATGCAGTGAAGCGAACGACTATGCGTAAGCCCACTGTGCCAGATAAATACAGGATACTCGCATTTCAGTGTAAGGCGAACTTGGAATGTACAGCAGATAGAATTAATAAAGCAAATCCTTAAACGATCCGATCCTGGGAAAGGATTTCAACAGCTGTTAGAAATATGCATGTTTATTGAAATAATACACATACAGTGTATTCTGCAGTTATGTGTATTGAACTAGTGTTATATGAGCTTCATATAAAATTATATTCTACTGTGTTGGTACTTTATTGTCGGTTGCAGTGTTTATGCATGTTCTCGTTTATTTTTTTGTTAATCAAAAAGTACTTTCCGAGGTAGTGCCGAAACACTGCTGCCCCCTAGTGGACATTATGAGTAATGGCTGTTACCAGTTTATTTTCAGAAACTGGAGTTCAGCAGTTCGGTTTGATGAACTGATATTTTTTCTTGGGTTGATATGAGAATGATGACATGATGTTTTTCTGAACTGAGAACTGCTGATTTTTCTTAAGGTGGATTTTTGAACGAGTATCAATTGCATCGGAATCCATCTAGAATCAAGTAACTCTTAAACAATTGCACAAATGTGTAAAAATCACGAGTGATTCAAAAGTGTGAGTGGTCTGTTAACGGCGAGAGGTTGTCGTTTGTCTTTAATTAGAAATATCACAACAAATGGAATTAGAAATTCAGTTTTTGTAATTGATTTCAAAGGCATTATGTGTAACGTATTCGGAAACAATTTGGTTTTCTAGGTGCGTGTAACAGAGTTTAGGTGGTAGTATAATCATCTTTTAAAACTCCCTCTGCACTCATTTTTTGTTTAGCGAATGATCATTTGATATTCCAATTAATGTGCTATAATAATAGTGCTTATGTAGAAAATGTGTTTATGACTTTTTATTCTGTTTTCTGTTTTTACTGTTAAGTTTGATCCGTTTTAGTGATTTTCAAGGAAATAAACTACAACTCCCATGAGGCAAAGCGTGACGCCCGGTGCTTCCCGGTGCTGCCCCGTCTTTCTTCTTCGCCGGCCTCATAAATTATCGTATTTATAGTGTTCTGCGGAAACGGCCTGCAATACAATGAGAAGTAAAATGTAAAATAGATGTAGTTAGTTTGTGTTATATCTTGTTTTGATTGTGTTTTATCTTGTTTTATTTTTTATTTTATTGAAATAGATAGGTTTGGGATTGTTTCGTCTTAAGACGACCCGTAGCCAATAGGAACCACAGTCACGGCGTCGATTGTTCCCCTCCGGCGGACGGACTCTCAGTGCGTCAAACCAAAATGGCTGACCGAGAGGATTCAGTGAGGGAGTTTGTTACAGTTACAGGTGTAGAGGAAGAGCGGGCCCGGTTTTTCCTCGAGTCTGCAGGCTGGGATTTACAGGTAGGGCTTCATTAATTTCAGCAATTCAAAACTTAGAAGTAGGGTTTCGTGTTGTTTAATGTCAAAAGGAGAATGACAAAGATCCCCCCCCCTCTCTTTGATAATCGTCACAACATCCAAGGCGAAACCGCTGTAGTTGTAGAATGTGCAAGTCATTCGTTTCTCTTTATACAAAGCGCCGGTAGCTTTGCTGGAAAAATTTCATTACAGTATAAATATAAAAGCCCATCTTTCAAGAGCTGTGCTGTGGAGTAGAGGACGTGAATTTGGTTTAAGACTGAATTGGACACTCCTTTCAAATTGAATAGATTAGCCATTCGTGAGATTAAAAAATAAAACGATGTTGAAAACTAGACAATCGAAACTGAGACTCCTTTTGGGTGATCTTATTCATATTTTCGTTTTGTAAGGTAGTTTCGTTTTTCCCAGCGAAATTAAGTTATGGGAGACTGGCCTCGCCTAACAGAATACGTCTTTGTGATTTTACTCTTTTATTTCACGTTTAGTTTACGTATGAAGTGAAAGGCAGAGCACCACGTTTGCCAAAAAGTGTTTTCGTTTTCGTAATTCTGCTTCAAAGTCTGAGGAATGTGCTACGTGAGTGGTCGTTCTGGAAGATACAGTTTTGTGTGTCTGTAGAAGGATTATAATACGTGTTGTCACATCCAAATATCTGTAGGTAGGATGCCCTTCAATAATCTCGTCTTGTTTTAACGAGACAACAATAAAGTTGCAAACGGATGTTTAAAGAATAAATACACGCTGAAAAGAAGAAAGAAGCGACCGAATTTCGTATTAACTATTTAATTGGACCACCGAGGTGCTGACGAGCACATTTCTTTTCAGCGTGAAATATTCTTTACATTTACATTCCTTTCGAGTAGAGAGCTGCAGGTTTTAAGCATGCACAGTTTTCTTATGAGATTTCCTTCAGAACGGGAAAGTCCAGCTCTGGTCCTGGATGGTTGGTATGTCTGTAGGTTTTCATTCTAGCTTAACTTTTAATGGCCTTAATTGGATCAGTTTTTCAGCTTCCCCAAAGTCTTCAGGTAACAGTGTTTCAAAGAGACCTTAAAAGACCACGTGATGAAACTAGACGGTTTTGATGCTCAAGTTGATTAAGTTGATTCCTTTAATCTCTGATGAAAAGCAATCCATCGTATGACTTGAGGTGTACTGTCTTTGCTGTGCTGTTGAACTGAGGACAGCAATAAAATGAACAGTGTGCGAAGTGAACCGTGAACGGGTTTTTCTTGGCCCAGTCCATTCAGTGTCAAGCAGTTAGTGGTGTCCCGTTTCTGCTTTCTCTGTGCCTTAATATTCTCTCAGCAGCGCTGCATCACGGCTCTTTTTCCCATCCTTCCACAGCTTGCCCTCGCCAGCTTTTTCGAAGATGGTGCCGATGATGATATTGTCACTCTCCCGCAACCAGAGGGCAGTTCTACCTCAAGGTCTACAGCTCCTAGGTAACAGCCGCCTCCTCTGCTGGACTGGAAAAGCTCAAACCGATCTGGCTAGGTTAAAAAGTCACTGTTTTTAAGGTCTGAGGTTTTTTTTGGGGGGGGGAGGGTCTTATTAAAGTTACTCTGCTCTCTTTGCAGTGAACACAGAGTTACATCCTTCAGAGATCTAATGCATGAGGATGAAGAGGAGAGTGATGAAGAAGAAGGCCAAAGGTATGAGTGACAGAAAGAAATGAAACTCATGACATTGTTTTCCCAGAACTACTTTGGGAAGATGCTGGATTACAGGAGCCTCCATGTCTGTTGCTCGTTTCTTTCATTAGTCCAGTGATTACTTTATGTTGGCAGGTCTCTCTTGTGCTCGAGTACATCTGTCAATGTGAATGTTTCCATTTTAGCTACACCATTTTGACAAATAATTCTGTAATATTGTTCTGTTAAGTTATTGAAAATGAGGTTATAGTGGTGTCACCTTAGTGAGTTCAATGGTGTGAGTGGCAGTATTCAGACCATCTCTTTGTAAAACTCTGTTGACAGTGATAATGCGTTATTCTGACTGGAGCTCTGGAACCTGCTGGGTACTCGCTGCTGCTGCTGTTGTTGTTTGGGGAAGTGTTTCTTTTATGAAAACAAAGCTGAACATTGAAATGTGTCGAATCGCCAAAGTCTCTTGATGTTTGGCACTGTTTTTTTCTCCTTCCTTGCCGAAGTCAGGTTTCTGCAGCAAGCTGGTCTTCTGCTGTTCTGAATCATATGCCCGACTCCTTGTTCACCGTTTTTAAGTCTGATTACTTGGGGCTCAATCTTTGCAGGGGATAAGTCAGCTGGACCTTCTAGCAGTGTGGGTGAAAGCAATTGAAGGACCTGCTGCCCCTGTGTGTTAATTGAGCGTGGTGTCTGTTTGGGTGGAAGCCTGAGGCTGGTCTGTGTTATTTGCCCGTTGCAGGTTTTATGCTGGGGGCTCTGAGAGGAGTGGCCAGCAGATTGTAGGCCCTCCCAAGAAGAAGAGCTCCAATGAGGTGGTGGAAGACTTGTTCAAGGGGGCCAAAGAGCACGGTGCTGTTCCGGTGGAAAGAGCATCCAAAGGCCCCGGGGAGTCCAGCAGGGCACGGGTAGGGAAACCCAGACTCTCTTTTCCGATTCTGTGCATCCCTGGGAAAAAAAAAGAAAAAACTAAACTGCTTTCTCTGCAGTTGTACTCCTCTGCTCTTTGACCCTTTCAGGCAGCCTCGTGCTATGTAAGCATGTTTCCCCGTTTGTTGTGGAACCAGAGACACCTTTAAGTAGTCCGGCTCAGGTGCGCTACACAGGCTGAATTGCCTCCTCTCACTTGCAACCACTCTCACGTTCTTAATCGCTCTTCTTTCAGTGAGAGAAACATCGGTACATGGAGGCGGTAGGCTCTGTCTAAAAGTATCTCGGTCTCCACCCCCACCTCACAAAGGTTTTTTTTTTAGCCGCCGTTAGACCCACCGGCAAAAGCCGGCCACCCTGACGGCGACGTGGTATCTGGCGACCGTCATCGCCACGTTGACGTTACCGTGGCGAAGTAGCGAAGCCGTCTCCTTTCTGCTTTGGGTGCAGGCCTGTTTCATCCCGGCCCTCACAGCTGGCGCACCCGCAGGAAGCTTTGCTTTGCAATCCCCCGCGCGCCCCGGCTCTAACCCCTCGCCCCTCTTGCCCTGTGTGTTGCAGCCGTTCGCTGGAGGAGGGTACCGCCTTGGCACCGAGTCGGGGGAGGAGTCCGCCTACGTCGCTGGGGAAAGGAGGCAGTCGGAGTCGGCACAGGACGTGAGTCCCCTTGTTCCTCGTTGCCGGGGGAGGGGGGGGGCACTTGGTCTTTGAGCCGGAGGTCCTTCATTTGGGATGAATTAAATGCCGACACCGCTTGATGTGGTGCTGGAAATTAATTGCTAGATTTTCTTTTTTTAACATTGAAGTTTTGCGAACAACAACAACGACAAAAAAAAGAAGTGTGCCTGCAGTTAGTACCTCAGTTCAAATACTCACTTTCCTCCGGAAGCCTAATGCAGAATTGTGGGATTTAGTTTTGGCATCTAAGGGGGGAAACTGGAGGGTTTGGATTTTGTTTAGTTTATGCCGAGGGCAAGAGTGACGTTCTTTTAAAAAGAGTGTGTGTGTGTGTATTGGGTGAGCCAACCGAAAGTAACTGATACGATTTTCTCTCAAACTGAAGCGGGCCGCTGGGCAGGAGCCTAGAGCTATAACTACAGCTTCAGGCTTTCATCCCTATGAACACTTGTGTTCTTTTGTCAAAACTAAGCTTGATACATTGAGTGAATATTACGACTACAGTGACTCATTATACATATATATTCCATATGCATATCGCTCGCAGTGATCAATAGTGCTTAACACCGCTTACTATCGATTTATCATTTATATTTCTCATTGCTGTTTAGGTCAAATAACTAATTCAACATGATGCAGCCTATGTTTGTAGATACGTATTGCAGTAAATCGGTTTTATATTTCCCAACAATTTTGGTTGGCACATGTTTCCTGTAGTCCAGTGAGGTATCTCTGTCTGGTGTTTTTTTTGTTCCTGATCACAAGTGCTAATCGGTGTCTTAACTCATCTGTTTGCGGTTTTGGGACCTTTTTTTATACTCAGTCTTTGGTTTCAAAAATAAAAGTTCTGTATTTCCAACAACGTAAGAGCACAGAAGTGTGTGTATTCTCCTCAATTTGCAGAACGATCATTTATTTTTTGACTAAACTGCTCTTAAGAAGTGACCAATCGATGAACAGATGAGACTTATCACACATGCCCTTTGTAAGTCAGTGTTTTTCCTTCTGCTCAAGATCGCATACCTGAATGAGGGCTTCTTGAAACATGTTAATCAGTACGGGGTTCATACCTATTACAAATCTCATTCAGGTTTTTAACAGCTGAAAGCAAATTTTAAGAACGGGTCAAAAAGCTAGAGGAGATAAGGGTTACCCAGAGGCAGGACTGAGAACCTCTGTAATGGGGTAATTATTATTTGAAACCAAGGCCTCAGTGTAAAAGGAAGCATAAACATGCAAACAGCCCAATTATTGGCAGCATTTAGCACAGGAGATTAAGGGCCCAGCTGGCACAGAAAGCACCAGACACGGTGTCCTCCTTGACCTGGATCGTGGATCGTTGCTGTCGTCGGGCGACAAGCCCTGCATTGTTCCGGCTCGTGCAGTGAAGGCAGTGTTGTTGCCGCGACAGGTGCACGTGGTCCTGAAGCTGTGGAAGACGGGCTTCAGCCTAGACAATGGAGAACTGCGGAGTTACTCCGACCCTGAAAACTCCCAGTTCCTGGAGTCCATCCGGAGAGGGTGAGGAAGGCGCTGGCTTTCGCTGGGCTGCCGGCGTGGCCTTTTGGAACGCGTCATTGCGCCCTGGTTTAAAACGTGGGGCAGCCTGAGCTGTCGCGCAGCGTTCACCAGGATGGATTTGGAAAGAAACCTTGATTGACAAGAAAAGACCTCTCAGAGATAACATTGTAAACCGCTCATTGGCACTTGAAAAATCATAAGAGAATGGACCGTGACGTGGCCGAAGTACACATCTTAGTTTGACAAAGGGCAAGATGACAAAGTAGTTTTCACCTGTGGCCGCTGGCAGGTTTGGCAGAGGAGGCTGGCAGTCAGAGGTCTTCTTTATTTTACAAAGGCCGCCGCCCATCTGAGGGACTTGGCGTGTTCTTGTTTTGATGGCATGTTCACTACCTGAGCAGCGTGCCTGCGAGGGCGCGGGCGTCGGTGCTGTGGAGTGACGGGTGCACGGGGGGTGTCTCGTTGCAGGGAGATCCCCGTGGAGCTGAGGCGGCTGGCCCGAGGAGGCCAGGTCAACCTGGACATGGAGGACCACCGGGAAGAGGACTTCTCCAAGCCCAAGACCATGTTCAAGGCCTTTGCTGGGGAGGGCAAGAAGCTGGGAAGGTGAGCTGCAGGAGCTCCTGTCTTTGGCCTGGCCGTCCCATCCATGCATGGGGGTGATGTTCTTAATAAGAATGAGGCTTGTGGGTAGCATTGCTGCCCCATGTTCATATGTTTTTTTGTTGCGGTGGCTCCGGTTTCCTCCCAACGGATCCAGAGACGTGCTGGTTGGTTAAATCGGCTTCTGGGAAACCTGGCCCTGGTACGAGAGTGTACCCCGTCTTGTGCCTGTTGCATGTTGGGATAGGCTTCTGCTCCACACGTGACCCAGTGTTGGATAAAGTGGTTAGAAAATGAATGAATGGATGAAATGACTTATTTATTTTGCCTGTTGTAACCTTTTAAAGTTTCTTGGTCTTTGCCAAAAGAAAAGCATTGTTGCATCAGAAGGCCACAAGGGGGTGTTCACTTCCCATTGCAATGGACAGCAGTTACAAACTGGTCAAGTGTTTAGGCTTCTGGACGTGTTCCTTTCCTTTATTTGACCATCGTAAAGGACTTCCTACAACTCTTAAATTAAAGATCTGCACTTGATGACTGATTGTGGTATCACCGTGGCATGGTAGTTAGTGCTGTTACCTTGCAGCTCTTGAATCCTGTTTGGTTCATGACTCGCTCACCTTCTGAGTGGGGTTTGCAGGAATTTTGGCTGGTGTCTCTTCCTGCAGTTCCGAGACATGCTGGCCATGCTGTGTGTCTGGAATATCCCTGTGCTGTGTGTGTGTGAGCCTTGCTATAGACCGGCATCCTGTCCAGAGTGTTGTCCCTGCATTTTGTGTTTCCATGACTCTGGACTGCTGTGACCCTCAACAGAAATTGGTGGTTTTCTGATACAGAGTGGATGGATAAAAGACAGTTGTCCGAAGAATGTTTGTGTTTGAGTTCTTGGAGAGAAATTAGCTGTTTTTTCGCTTAGGCTTTGAAAACGTCCAACATTTTCAGAGCTGTAAGTTGCTGTTCCAATAAAAGCCCATTCCACACTTCGTGGGATCTTTTAAACGTTTTGCCAGTCCGTCCTACATTCTGTTGATAGGGCTGGTGCCGTCGTCCATAAGCACACTGCAGGGTCTTTCAGTTCCTGCCAGAGCAGGCTGCTGTTTCTTCAAGCCATCAGCAGCAGCAGCAGCACCTGAAGAGCTGGAAGAAACTGGTAAATGGTGCCAATTAAAGACACTAGTGAGTTTCCTTAAAATGTTAAGAGCTGAGATGCACCAGCTGAGCAGGATCAGAGTCAGTGCACTCTGGCCTGTGGGTCTTCCAGGGAGCTGTGTTGATAGACTGAGCTGGTGCATAGGAGAAACCTTGATTTACTTCGGTCTCTGTGTGTGCCTGCAGCGCAACACCCCAGGTCATCGGCTCCATCGTGGGGACACAGCGGGAAGCTGACGAGGCCCAGGCCTCCAGCGAAATCATAATTAACGAGGAAGAGCCCGTCACCAACATCCAGATCCGACTGGCTGACGGGGGGCGTCTGGTCCAGAGATTCAACCTCACGCACAGGTCAGGAGCTCATCCCACCTTCCTTCAAATCGATTCCAGGGATAATACTCCAGGATCCATAGTGGCACAGCTGTTGGATACCTTTCTGAGCTTCAGGCTCTTGTTCATGTAGTAACAGTGAAACAAAAGAGCACTTTTTTTTTTTCCCAGATGACAAAGCCTACATCACTAAAAATAATGTAGCATCATTGAAGCCTCCAGTTGGTTTACCTACAGTAGCTTTGAAAAGCTGTAACTTCTGTTCCTGGTGTTAAAGAAGTTTCATCCTCGTACTTAGTTCACTCCTTTTTTTATTTTTGAAAGAATCCACAGAGCACAAAGAAAAACTAGTGCTCATGAAGGAATGTGAGGCTCGAGGACAGTAATTATCTAGAAACAGAAGTCAGCTGCCTCACAGAGATCTCTGTACTGTAAACTGCGGAGTATAATGTAACTTTCATGAAATTTATTTTCTGATAGATCCCTGCTTGATTTTAATTGTCTGTTGTTGATCTGATATTTGATGAATTTCCCAACTTGTAGGATTCGACCCTTTTTGCTTTTCCTTTGTGCCGCCTATACTCTGCAGTGCATTTCCAACAGTAATGCTGAGTGGTGTGCAAGACTAGAGACCTCTGCTGGTACCTGATGCTACTGCTAACTTCCTCACACCTCCACTTGCATGTGGAGAACGCTGTGTAATGAGACGCCCCTCTGTCTGTTTTCCAGAATCGGCGATATCCGCCAGTTTGTGGTCTCTGCGCGTCCGGCCATGAAAGACGTCGACTTCGTCCTGATGACCACCTTCCCCAGCAGGGAGCTGACGAAGGAGTCCCTGACGCTGAAGGAGGCGGACCTCCTCAACGCGGTGATCGTGCAGCGGTTGAAGTGACCGACGCCCGCTGTGGGCCTGCTGGAGACATCGCCAACTGGGGAGCCAACAGGAGGATGGACTTCTTTCTTTAGGGTGTTCTCACCAGTCCGGGTGCACTGTTGGGACTGAAGAAGATAGATAAAATGCTTTTTAAAGAAACTTTAATTGACCTCAAGGGGTTCTTCAATAGTGTTAGACTTCTAGTTCTTCAGAGATACAAGTTTCCTACATTGTGCTCCTCTCCCTTTCATGTGTAATTCGTTTGTACCGCTGTAACCCAATGCCTAAGTCCTTTCATTCAGAATCTGCAGTAAAATGTGCTGGAGGGAGTAAGTGATTTATTTTTGACAGGGATGCGCTATCTGAAGGGTTGGGGGGGGCCACAATTTGTCTGGATTGCAATGGTTAGACTTGTACAGGGTGTTCACCCTTTCACCTTCTCTTCCCCCTAACCTTTGAATGGGTTTTTCATGACTTTTGGAAACTTGTGATTAAAACTGAACATAATTTAATTCATGTATTTTTATATATATATATTTGTATGCAGCATCTGCTCTTAGTGGCTGACAGTGTCTGCCCCTGTGTAGTATATTCAGTTTAGAGACCTGGTTTCTTTCTGTCGAAATAACCCGAGTACAGTAACGGGGCTCGCTCGGAGCGCAGCTGGAACTCCGTGATGCAGAAGTTGCGGGTTTGAGTGAGGCTCCTGTCGCGGGCTGACGGGGGGCCACGATTCCCCCAGACGGTGGCACAAGGGGCACCATCAGGGTATCGGGGGGGGGGGTAGGATGAGACGTCCAGGCCGCGCTCATCTTTCTGGCTGAATGGCGGCTCCTGCGTGCAGGGGTCCACGAAAGACGCGACTGTGCCTCTCCGGCCAGCCGCTGCCGAGCGTGTCCGGCCTGAGGACAGCAGCGGCAGCCGAAGAGCCGGGTCCGGGATGAAAGGATCAGTCAAGACAGCTGATCCACAGGGACCCCGACGATGATAAAGCAGCGCTAAGTATCACCTCCCTGGGACCTCAGGTCACCCTTAGCAGAATATAACCAAGCTGTCTTTAGCGAGGCGAGCGTTTGAGCTTTCATCCTCTACGCGTGTGTGACTTCAGTGAAGGGCTCTGAATGGGCCGTTGGGAGTTTTGCTTGGTGTCTTCTGAATTCACGTTGCCCCCCTCCCGTAGTTCGTACTGCTCCCGAGAGCTGCTTTCGTAAATGTGCTGGGTTTCACATGTTAGCCTTAATACTGGAGTTGAACTGTTCTCTTCCACTTTGGCTCGTGCCAGATCTTCCCATCCCTTGCAGGGCAACTCCGTGGTGAAATCTGTTCCTTAATTTATAAGAAGTTGTTGAAGAACGAGGTTTCCCAAGCAGTGCTCTCAAGACGCAGCCAGTCCTAGCTGACACATATTTGGTCATACAGAGTGCCCACTGCTTTTCTTATCAGAAGGATGTCCGGCCCACAGGGATCTGGAGCAGAACGGAGGCGTCAACTCTCTTGTTTTTCTGAAATGGAGCATTGCGTTAGATGAGGGGAAAATCTAAGAACAAAGTGCTTGTGCAATACATTTCAGTGCTTGCAAGCGCTAAGCACGGCCCTGGTTCTTTTTTTTTTTCTCAGAAAGTAATGGTTAATGACCCCGTCAGGGAACAGTAGGTTTTTTTTTATTTATTTTGTTCTACATAGAAGCAATTAGACCCCCCCCCCCCAAAAAAAAATTATTCTAAAACATCAATGCCTCAGTTGATCACCAGAAAACGAAGCAAGTCGTACTTGAATCTTAAGTGGATGAGAAAACGGACACCACTGTTTATAAAACGCAAGACTGATATAAGTAACAAGCTTTCATAGGAAGAAGTGGCCGGGCCGTGGATCTCTCCTCAGGACAGTGTCAGGACGAGAGATGCCACATATTCTGTGGGAATAATATTAGGCGATTAACGCCCTTTTCGGGGGGGAAGTAACTTGTTTCAGCAGAAACAACTGTCACGCTTCACCGCTTTTTTTTTAATGAACTGCATAACAACAGTGTATGTTGCAGCCCGTTACAAAACTAAAGCTGACATTTGTTAGACAGCCCGCAATAAAAAAAACAAAACACCCCCATGGAGTCGGAGTAAGCACCACAAGGAGAGCGGTCGCGGTGTTCCTGGTCTCTACAGTGAGGCTGCCACCCTTTCAAAGGCAGAAACCCGCATCGCAGAGGGCGCAGGAGATGCCGCCGGTTCCGGAGGGCGGTTCGGTTCGGTTCGGTTCTCCCGGCCCGTGGCCACGGCCCCTAAAAAGCCGGAGAGGTCTCACAGCCGGTTTCCGCGACGCGGCTTACGAAACCGCGGCGGTCGGGGAGGATTTCCACCAGCTGCGTGACGAGGCGCATATAAGAGCTCGGGTCCGTGGCCGGCGGAGCTCCTCGAGCGTGTGTTCCCGTGTGTCCCCGAGCGAGCGAGCGAGCGCGCGCGCGCTGCGGGATGGATGGAGCGACGGAAGGTCCCGAGACCGAGACCGCGACCGCGACGGCACGGGAGCCCGACATCAGCACCGCGCTCGGCGCCGGCGCAGGGTCCGAGGGTGTGAGTTCACCTCCATCGGGGACGCTTTCAAAACCTGCAGAACTTTTAGGGGATCTATTGCATATCTATTGCATTGCGCTTTCTTTACGTTTGTATTTGCTTTATTTATTTATTTTTTTTAAAAAAGCGATGCATGTAAAGCATTTTAGAGGTTGGTACGCGGAGTGTGATGAAACTTCAGCTAGATGCTTTCTTAAAATGAGAAAAAGTGCTGGAAATACAGCGCGTGGGAAGTTGGGTATCGTGTTTTTATGAAACTGGCGTGCAAGCGTGCCCCGAACTTTACTTATCGACTGTGTTGGGAAACGTCTCTGCGAACTCTTTTTGTTAAGATCTGGTCTGATGCAATGTGCCACGAAACCTCATTTTGAGGAGGCTTTTAGGCTCACGTCACGCCCTCCCGCAGAGACCCCGTGGGGCAGCGGGCAATTTTCACGTTATGTTTTGCCATCCCCCAAGTTTGAATGCAATTCATTTTGAACTAAAGCCATTATTGAATATCTGAACTCTGAGCTCGGACTTCAGCCGACGTGCACGGTCCGAACGTTTGTATGCAAAAACGCTAAATGAAGTATATATGAACACACCGACACCCCTGTCCGGTCGGTTTAATGGGGGGTCTGGTTTCTGTATTGTCCTGTACCGTTACATCTCCCAGGTCTTCGGATTCCTTTTTTTTAAACGGGCGAGCTATCGCAATACCAGTGCAGATACTGGTGATGTTGCGAGCGAGTTATTGTGAGCCCTGTGCAGGTCTCCAAGACAGTCCGAGAAGGGCGGGGCAGCAGAGCGGTCAGCAGCTCCAGGCTAGAGGTCGAATCCGGGTTGAGAGATCAGCGAGGCAAACAAATCCGAAAGGGGGGGGGGGGAGACGAGAGGTCCAAGACCCAGTGGGCCTTCGTGTCGGTGGTCAGAGGTTCGAGGACGATGGATCCCTAATACCGAGCGAGGACTAGGACTGAACGGAGGGCTGGAATAGTGAAGGAAGAGGAGATTGAATAATGGGGATTAATTGCCGGATGTGCTGGTAACAGGTGGTCCCATTTGTACTTCGCCTTAGAGAAATCTCCAGTCTGCCCGGAAAATAAAAACAAGATTGATCTCGAGTGTCAAGTGAGCATTTTTATGCCAGAAAGCGAGTGGCATTCGGAGACGAAAAGCAGAGAGAGAAGGGAAAACGAATAGATCGCTTGTGCTTTGATCACCTGTTTAAACCGCAGGGTTGTCCGAAGTCCCCTTCCCGACTTCAGTGATGCAGGCCGAACAATTTGGTATTATTTCGAGATTCCATTGGACAAAAAAAAAAACCACAAGCTTAACGATTTTTTTAATGATATCTATAAAGGGCGAGTCTCTTGTTAGAATAGGCGCTGAAACTGACTTCCTGTATCCAAAATATATTTTTAAGATGCTGATTACCAGACGTGTGTGTTATGTGAATGCTATAGATATATACATACTGTACAGTAGTGGTGCGGAGCTGAAGTAATTAGTATACTTCTGTATATTGCGTAGCTCCAGAGACGAAGTCGGCCGCCCGTCTAAACTTCAGTGGGGTGGAGAGGGAGCTAAGGTACATGAGTTTTAGGCTTCTGTGTGGTGTGGAGGAGCCGAGTGACAGAAGATTGTTCACACGCTCGTCACACCCCCCTGCAGTTAGAAAGCCGGTCACTGAGCACGGCAGCGCTGTACCTGGAGAAGGGCTAGTGCGGGCGCAGACAGTAATACAGTAGCACTCCCAGATCCTCTCCCGCTGTTTTGTTTCCAGAAAATGTGACGGGTGCTTGGGAGTTCAGCTCCTGACCCGGGGTGCGATCTGGGTGCGGCTTGTCCGTCTTCACGTGGGTTTCCTCCCACAGTCCAAAGACATCGTGCTTCGGCGGCACAAATACTAAACACTGTAACGAGACCGAGGAGATGAGCATGGCAGGCAAATTCGTGAGGCGTTCCAAAGACGTGCTGGGAGGTAATCTGGCTTCTGGGAAAACTGGCCCTGGTGTGAGTGCGTGCGTGCCTGTGTCTGTGTGCCCTGGGATGGACTGGCACACTCTCCAGGGTGTATCCTGCCTTGCGCACACTGCTTGCCAGGATAGGCTCCAGCTCCCCCGCTACCTGGAACTGGATGAAGGTGTGAGAAAACGGATGGAAGGGTGTAACCTGTATGTGCGCAAGTATTCTTAAGGCCCCACCTCAGCCCTCACCCTAAGACCTGCTCTGCCACTTGCTGTGACAGATGTTCTTTAATGCTGTGCAGAATTTCTTTGGCACAGTGGTCATTGACGAGTGTGAATGCTGTCATGATGCCATATGGGGTTTCTGTAGAGGTGATAGGGTTGGTTATTCGGAGACCTCATGTAAATAAAGCGAGACCTGAAAAATAACGGAGATATGGAGACGGATGGATCATGGAAAAATGCAAATCATGCAAATGTGTTCCTGTGGGTTTCCTCCACTCCGGTCGCTCCGTTGTTCTTCCACAATCCCGAAACACACTGGGAGGTTAATTTCCTTCTAGGAACATCGGCCCTCTTGTGTTAGAGTGTGTGTGTGTGTGTGTGCCTGTGTGGGCGCTGGGATGGGCTGTTCCCTGCCTTGCGCCCGTTGCTTGCTGGGTCGGACCCCGAGCTGGAGGAAGAGGCTAGAAAATGATTGGACGCCTGTGACATGGGTGTCCTCTCGTTCCAGAAGCCCACAGCGTTGCCGCTCCACAGGAAGATCTGCTATGCTGTTGGCGGGGCTCCTTATCAGATGACATCGAACGCGATTGGCTTCTTCATGCAGATCTTCCTCTTGGATGTGGTCCAGGTGAGTAGGTCTGGGCCTGGAAGAGGTCCAGCACGTCCGAATCCCACTTGACATTACAGTTCCACGGTAGTCTTCCAGGTCCTCACTCAGCGTTTCCTGACCCTGGTGCTGGAGGACCTCTGTCTCTCAGTTGCGTATTTTGAACTTTTAATTGCTACGTAGGAGAATTGAGGCCCGGCGAAGCTTCCCGTAAAATAGTCAATTCTTGGTGGGCTTTTTTACATGCTGAACCAACGGGTTTTGCCTGTAAACGCATTAACCTGTTGAACTGCAGAGTACAGCTTCTGAGAATTCCCTTTGTTCTGTGAGTTTTCGGAAGGAAGGGTATGTGTCAGAGGAGGGAAGGAAATATTTTTTTCTGTCTCAGTTTTGTTGTTCTTGAGGCGTCTGTTTTTTTTCTCTGCAGAGGCGATACGGTTCCTTAAAGTAACATTTCCTCTTCTCCTGGAAGAGAATTCTAACGTTGCCCATCTAGACGGTCTTCTCGGAGACGAGGGATTTTAACAGGGCTCTTTCATTTTGCACGGGCCCTCAGGGGCTGCAAGAGCAGGGTAGCAGGGCACCTGTTCAGTTTGCTGTTGGCTTGAGTTGACCGGTTGACATTTGCAATTGAACTGTCTCCACCTCTGAATTCCGTCCAGCCTCCCTCTGCCACTTCACTGTGACAGAGGCACAGAGCCTCAGCTGTGTTTACAGTCGGACTTGGTTCTGTCTTTGCCACTCCAGCCTCCCAGTGGGTTTCACTAGCTTCCCTCCTCTCTGGTTTAGATGGAGGCCTTTTACGTGTCTCTGATCCTGTTCTTGGGACGCGCCTGGGACGCCATCACGGACCCCCTCGTTGGCTATGTAGTCAGCAAAAGTGGGAAAACAAGGTTTGGCAAGCTGATCCCCTGGTAAGTGTACCCCAATATCTAGCCTCGCCTGTGCTAGTCCTCGGGCTGTGCTGGACTGAAGTCACCATTCCTGCGCACGAGAAGTTTGAAATCACTGGGAAAGTCTTGCTGAGGCACGAGCGTCCCCCCACTCGCTGCCCTTCCTGAACCTGGGTAGGAGTACTCTGCGATATCCGAGTTGTGCTTTGCAGCCTGCGAGACCGCAGTTGTGTTTTAAAGCCATGGCAGCGCAGGAACCCCTGAGTTGTCCCAGGCTTGTGAAGCAGTGATTGAAAGCATCCTTTGTTCCAGTGTGTTTGGCTTGCTTTAAGACGTGTTGAGATTTTGGCTGCTCCAAGCCATTTGTTTTGCAAGCCAAGGATGACTTTTTTTATAGTTGGCGTGTTCCTACACGGCCACACCCCCCCCTGCAAAACACACCCCTGAACTCGACAAAGACGGGGTGAAGCCGCGAGAGGTGAGAGGAGAGGGAAGGATGTTCAAAGATGCAGCTTTTGGGTTGTGCCTCATCTCTTACCTTGTGTTCAGTGTCTTTCTCAGAAGTTAAGATCTTGATGTTCTTTGTACTGAAATATTCAGCCCCCTGTTACTTGTCTTCAGATCTTCAAAGCGGAGTGAGCTTTTTGTGTTGTGTGACCTTGCTCTTGTGTTGTGTTTGCAGGGCTGTCTTCACCATGCCGTTCGGGGTGCTGTCCTATGTCTTGCTTTGGTCAACCCCCAAAGACACTATGTCCTCCCAGTTCAGCTTCTTCTGGTACTTCTCCATGTACTGCTTCTTCCAGACCTTCATGAGTGTAAGATCTTACCCCTCGTGCCCGGACCACATCGCCCCCACCTCCCCGTCCCTCGCCCTCTGTCCCAGTGAGACCCTCCTCCTGGCCCCTGCCATCCCTAAGGAGCATTACTTTATGTTCCCTTGTTATGCGTTTCCATTGCAGGGCCCTGCCATTTCAAAATGAGCAGCCCTGCTACAAAGACACCATAAAAAATTCGCACTGCCATCCAGGCCATGAGTTTATGGTAGAAAAAGTGGTCAAATCTGCAGTTTGTTGATTGTGATCAAGCTAATAATCAAGTAATAGGTTTATTCCATGCTGAAAAAAAGAAGAAAGAGAACACAACGTTTCGGCCGTGGAGCCTTCTTCAGGTGTGAAGAAGCTAATAATCTTAACATACGGGTACTGCATGTTCTGATAAATAACACATTCCACCCAATTTACAATTGTTTCTACTTACAATCCTTTCTGCCACACTCACATGTTGTGAAAACTAAGAACAGGAGAGAAAAGGAAGGCAAACAATCTGCTCTTGCACAATAACAGTGTATTTTAAAAAGTGTGTAGCAAACTGTCTGTTTGTGCAATGCTTTATAATACACAGTATATAAAACTCTGGTGTCAGCAAGTAATTTCTTCTCACTGTTTATGGTTTTTCATGTTGGATAAACATTTCCTTAAGCTGTTTTTCTTGAAATGATCAACAGCACAGATACTGTATCAACTGTCCCACCAAAAAGAGTAACTTTGGGTGGTTATCAAATCACCTGCATTTTTAGGTGTCTAGAAACCTCATCTCTGCCCAGGCCTGTTCCCTGATAGTTCTAGAGTAACCTGGTTTTGGCTGATTTGTGAGATGAGCATGCCTGAGTAAACAGAAAACCATAATTTTGCCTGAAGCTTAACTTCCCAAGAAATCTGATATAGACCTGTTAAAAAATGTTTCCCTTTCTGTGGAGATGTACTGTTTTGGAAGTGTTTCTTACGTATTCTGTCAGAGTCCAAGCTCCTTGCTACTGTTCTGTATGAGGTGTCTGATTTGAATATGTAAATCCAGGCGGTGTTGTAGAGTTCCTTGAATTTGTCATGTTTCTCACCGTTTCCTCCTCTCTGCCTGTGCAGTGCTACCATGTCCCTTATTCGTCCCTCAACATGTTCCTGGGTGGAGATCAGAAAGACAGGGACTCGGCGACAGCCTTCAGTAAGCAGGCCTCACTTGTCTCTGACTTGTCTCTCGGGTCTTTTTTCTCCTCTGGGACACTTGATTCTTCTGCTTTTGTTTTGTGTTTGTGGTTTGCTGATGGGACAGTTCTCTTAAACACTTCAATCATTGCAGTGCAGAAGCCACTCCATGAGCCTCCAGAAGAGACAGGAGAGTCTAGTTGCCTCAGAGCTCTTGAGAGCATGGAGCCAACTGGTTTTTGATGGAAACTGATTTTGTTTTACCAGAGAAATTCCATTTGAGGGTGTGTGAGCACTCTAGTACCTTGGGCTGAGACGAGGTCTAAATCTAGTGAGGGTCTTGTTGTGCTGACCTCACGGTGTCACACTACTGTTTGGAAGAAAACCATCCAACCAACTCAAGAGCGCACCACTGTCAAATATTGTGACCACCTACCCAATTGAAAGGGTTGTCCCAAGCTTGAGGCCTGGTTAGCTGCCATTGGCCTGACAGACCAGCACAATTGTTCTAGGAATCCATCCAGATTGGCTGTGATGGAGCTTGGATTTATTTCTGATTGGCTGTGATGGGGCTGGAAGTGATTCCTGATTGGCAGAGGTGGAGCTTTGAGTGATTCCTGATTGGCTGTGATGGTTCAATGATGATTGCTGTTACGAAAAGCGTTTCTTGACGGCGGCCCATCACTGGATGAGGAAATATATTTTAGTGGTTAAATGTTTCTGTATAAGTGTGACAGAAAATGTCTTTCTGCAGAGGTTGAGTAGTTTCTCTGCTAAACTCCAATGGTGCTCTCTTCTTTGGGCCGCAGGGATGGGTGTGGAGGTTTTTGGGACGTTGGCGGGGGCCACTATCCAGGGGCAGATCGTGGGAGTGTACCACGCCAAGAAGGCACAAGCCTGCAACGAGCTCAACTCCACCGACTTCAACCTCACGGCCCTGAACGCGACTGCTGCCCTCACAGACACTCTCTACAACACGGTCAGTCTTCCTGGCTCGAGCCACTTCCTGCCCGTGATCCCACCCCCTGAGCGCCACGGCAACCGCGATTGACGGGGAGAGCAAAGCACCTAGAATCGAAAACCGCAAGGCGAAGGCGGAGCTGCAGTCGGGTGCACTCCACAATGACTGCTGGGAAGTGCGGTAAACTGGAGTGTTTGAGTGACTGAGATGGGATTCACTGGATCCAACCTGAATTGAACGGGCATTTCATTCACCCTCCTCCCCTTTTAATGCAGTCTCTGACTCTCTCCTAAAATATGTTGGAGACCGAAGTACTGTATTTGAATGTCCCCCTGCATCTGTCAGTAGCGGGTACCAGCTCCACCAGCTGTACAGGATGACCCATTTAGTTTGTGGCGTAAACTCGTCATTAGATCATTTCTTACCTTCCTACTGCAGGTAGTTTGGTCTGTAATGTGGACACGAAAGGGGCACTCAACCAGAAATCCCCAATTACCTTCACAATAACAAGAAAGAAGTGTGAAAAGGTGTTATCTGAAGGATGGAAACGTGGGCTGTATGTCTTCAGAGGTTTAAGTGATTCCAATAACATGTCCTGACACTGAAAAGAACCAGTTTTTTCACTGCCTTAGCAATGTGTAATGAGAGATAAATTAGAGGTTTTTAATTTCATGAAAGGGCAGTTGTAGTTTAAAGATTAACTAAATATTTGTCCTGGTTCACAAAACCCATTCACTGGTTACTGGTTTCATAATGACTCTTTTTTTTCTTTTTGGAAATCAGAGGAAGGCCTACTTGATTGCTGCTGTGATTAACGGAAGCTTTTATTTTCTCTGCTGTGTGGTGCTGTTTCTGGGGGTGAAGGAACAATTGGGTGAGTGTGGACATTGAAAGGGATTTAAAAATTGCTCTCCTTCCATTCATCATGCTGCTCCTAAAAACACATTCCTTCAAAACAAGCCAATTCAGGATCACTCCATTATTATCTCCAGTAATGGGACTTTCATATCAGTTTAAGCTGAGGAAAAGGAACACTAGATGAAATCTGCACATCTGGGTTTAAGAACTACAGCAGTGTTGTTCTTGCTAGGTGCCATTGGAGACCTGTGCTTTGTTTTCGGTGAGCACAAGGGCTTTCTGTTTCCAGTCCTGGTCTCGTGGTGATTGGTGATCTCTGCAGTGACAGGGGAATTTCTTCGCTTGGCTTTACAAATTGCAAAGCAGATGCGTGACCTGTCACTTTAAAACTTTTATGCCTTAACGAGCACCAGTTGCGGGAAGAATGAAATTTCGGGTAGCTCTGTCTAAGTATTGGCACACGCGGCCCTTGTTAAATTCATCATGCGACTGCTGACACTGAGGTCAGAGGTGAGCTGCTGAAATGTTCGTGGAGACCAGTGGCTCACAGATTCAGCTTCATGCTTGTTTTCTCTCTCCTCTTCCTCCGCCGCAGCCCCCCTCAGCACCCTGGACAAGCTGCAGATGTCGTACCTGTCGGGCCTGAGGTGTGTAGTGAGACACACCCCCTACGTGCGCCTGGTTTTCGGATTCCTCTTTGCCTCCTTGGCGTTTCAGGTCAGCACCGCGGGGCTGAGGCTGAAAGAATGGGGCACAGGGAATGGGGGGGGGGGCCTGCAGCTGTGGTTTACTGGGCAACAGTGGGTCGGGCTCTGCTGGAGCTGGACGAGATGGGCGACCTCGTGCTGCATGCCGTGACCCCCTGCATCTTGAGGTGTGTAAATCAGCGATCAGCCCTGAGAAGGGCTAGGGACGTGCCTGCAGACCCCAACCCGAACCCAGTGCAGGTGGGGGGGTGGTAGCGTTGAATTAGCACCTTGTGATTCCGCAGTTTGATCTTTGATCGAGTTCTTTCAGGGGCTCAGGGGAGCAGTCATGCCAGTGGCCACCAAACACAGAATAGTCACAAACGCGCTCTGTCACAGGGGTGATGTCACGTTTGTGGTTTGGCAGCAGCTCGTTGTCTGACCGGAAGGCGTTACAGGGGGAGATCAGGTCAGCCCAGTCCATCACTGGAGTACAGCTCCCCTATCTTGTGGACATTTTTATAGCTCACTCTCTGAGAAAGGCTGGAAGTATCGCTAAGGATACCAGTCATCCTGGTTTCTCACTTTTCTCCCCCCTTCCCTCTGGTAAGTGTTATAGGAATGTAAAGGCACGGACGTCTAGATTCAGAGACGGTTTCTTCCCACAAACTGTCAGATTACTGAACTCCACCCCTACCACTGGCTCACGCTGAGGGGTTTTTTCTCACACTGCTTGTCTGACTTTTTTTTAAAAAGAAGTGGTATGCTATTTAAATTGGTTTTGTTGCTGCTGCTTTTCTGTGTTTATGGTTTTGGCGATTCCTTTAATGTCTTTGTCTCGGTATATATGCAAATAAGCATTTCATTGGACTTGTGCATATGACAAATAAACTGAACTGAACATTTGAAAAGCATGCAAAAACAGGTTCAGGTAAATCCAGGTGATCCTTTTTAGCTGCATTCAAATTCTAAACAGAAAAGAACCACAGTAATTTGTGGAAGCACTAGGTGTATTTTGGGACATTTATATGCCTGTCTCAACAAAAGAAGAGTGTGAGGTTGACGTTAGAGATGCTCTGATCCTTCCCAGATGGCGCAGGGGAACTTTGCCTTGTTCTGCACTCATGCTGCGGGCCTTGGCGCCTACTTCCAACACCTCGTCCTCATCCTGCTCGTAAGTACAACGGCCCATGCCTTTCGAGGAAACGGACTCCTCCCAGTGCTTGTAACTTCTCCGTAAATAACGAGGCCTTTTAGCAGCTTTGCAGCTCAGTAAGAAGTAGCAGTTAAGTTCTGAGCATCTGGACATTAAGTAGTCTGGAATGTGCTGGACGTAATTCAGTTTCATGTGAGTCCGCCCACTGAAGGCAGTTCCCCCAGGTGCAAGGAAATTGGTACAAGCTGCTTTATCAGTGTCTTTATCAGCCTCAGAAGGACCTCGTAATCCAAGATTTTCTAAAAGCTTCACCAGAGGAGAATGTAAAATGATTAAAAGGAAGACGCTTGAACTATTTAAAAAACAGTTTTCTGACGTTAGAATGGACAACCTTGTATCACTTTATCAGTGAGGAGACGGTCAGAGCCAAGTGTGCATCATCAGTTAAAAAAACTAGCTTTATAGTTTTTTTTATAATGTTAAAGCTGGTTTGTCCTTCTTGTCCTGATCTAGTAAATGACCAATTGCTTAATCCTCTTTTTGTAACCAGAGAGTCCTGTGTGCTTTGAAATAGACTTGTGTTCCAGAGAGGAGCCTCAGATTAACCTTTAGAAATCAAACAACAAGCATTTCCACATTGCAGAGTGTGAAACCATAGGAAAACCTTAATTCAGAGAAAAGTTTTTTCCTCTGAAATTAGCTTGAAGCAAAACACCCAGATCAGCAAATTGTTATGATTGATTGATTTATTTGCCATGTCATCAGTGTGTTGAATTTTTTCTATGCGAGTCAAGTTTCCTGAACCTGCAGAACTGAAATCATTTTAAAAAGGTGTTTCCTATTAGGTGGCGGCTACTTTGTCAATACCTCTATGGCAGACTCTACTTGTGAAGTTTGGGAAAAGAACGGCACTTTTTGTGGGTCTTTCGGTAAGTTTAACAAAGTCGGCATGCCTGGAAGGTCACATTTTCCATTACTTTTCAGTATGCAGTCAATAGTAGTTAAATTGAATTTTATTAATATAGCAACCTTCTGAAAATGATCTATAGACAGCCTATAGGTTTCTACAGAGAATGGGGGCTTTCTAAAGAAACTTTGGGGTTGTTTTTGTAAAGTTTTAGAAACTTTATCAATGCTTATTTCAGTGATATATCCCAGACTTTGGTCTGGTCTGTTAGGGCTCATGTTGTGCTGTTTAAGAATGTTCAACACGTTCTATCGTGTTTATCCAAACAAGATCCATTCATGTTATTTGAATAATGCATGCAAACTAGTTAGTGACGCAGGAGGAACAGTAGAGCACGCCATCAACAATTTGAAAACACCAGGCAGAGAAGGCCTCTGTACTGTACGTTCTGCATTCTGTGAAAAGAATGTCTGTGAGGGATCCTGTAATGCCAGAAACTGGCAATCACCCATGCCAGCCCTTTTCATAATTTCTGCCAAGTCTGTAATTCTGTATACATTATGTACTTAGGCACCCTGAGTTTATTCTCCATGAATAAAAGGTATTATTATGACTGAAAGGACACCCAGATTCCAGTGCTTTCACACATACCACCAGCTTTTTTTATATATCTGATAAGATTAAATATATCGGTTTCCATGTTTATCAAATGCACGGCTTGTTCTCTGTGTGGTGTTGACCTCGGTGTACGCAGACGATTGTTGGCTGAAGAACGGATGGTGTTTTTGAAAGCAATGGAATTGCATCTCAAAATGTCAAAGAGCTATTTTAGGACAAAGAAGTTGCGATACTGTCTCTTCACACACGAAGGAAGTTGCCAATCAGTACACCCCCTTAAAAGGTCACTAACTTCTGTATTTTAAACTGCAGGGCTATTATAATACAAAAACATGATGGAAAAGCAAGGTGATTAATTTCACAGCGAAAAGGTCTCCCACTTACTTAGCGTAGACCTGCTAGGGCATGGTTTCACATTAATTAATCTAATTAGTCATTGTGCTTCTTCCTCCTAGTGCTACATCCCAGCTCTGATCATCATCGCCTCTGCTAGGAGTAACCTGCCTGTGTATGTCGTCATGGCGATCCTTGCAGGGTCCAGTCTGGCTGTCTTGTACCTACTGCCATGGTGAGTCAGCCTCGCTACCAGACTCACCCAGGCACCTGCATGTGCTCTTAGGTGTTACCTCTTTCTCATCGAATTGCACAACTGTTCCGCGCTGTCTGTCCGTACGTCCTGTCTTGCGAATGGGGAAATATCGGTTGTCTGATACTTCCCAGTGCAAGATGTAACTTTTTGCTGTTGTTCTCCTCCGCTTCTGAGATGTGGGACCCAGTGTTTCTGAGAGCAGGTGCCCTGAGTGTGTTAATCTCAAGCTCTTGGGAACTCTCAGGGTTTTCGGTTCTTATGCCATCGCATAAGATGAATTGTTTTTTCATGTTTGTTTTTATCCCTGCTGCCAGCTATGATGCTCTAGGACAGGCAGTACATTAACTTATGCCTGCTGGAGCTGAGGCTGTGGCTTGAAAGCTCCAAAAAGTTCTGCTGGTCCTGTTTTTGTAAGTTTGCATACAGAGCATATGACTTGATATTTTCATATTTGGATTTTCAGAAGGTTGTACATAAAACATTAATCCTAAAATTGCATGCAGTAGGCATCCTGCAACATCTAACTGCATGTATTTAGTTTGAAAGCTGCTTAGATTTGGGTGAAAGGTCTGGTGTTCCACAGGGATCTTCTTTCGGACCACTGCTCTGCTTAATTTAGTTCAGTAACCGAGATTCTGGTATAGCTAGTAAGATAATAAGGTTCACAGATAACAACAAAACAAGAAGAATAGAAAACAATGCAGAAGTAGCAAAAGAAATTGGAAAAAGGCGCACAGTCTTTATCATTTTAGAGATGTCTTTGAGGCATGCTTTTTCTAAGAAGAGTTTTGTTGTACATCTTGCACTTTCCACGTGTGTGGCACAGTTCAGTGGCCTTTGGTGAATCTAGCCTTTTATCTGCAGCCGTGGTGTGTGCCCTGTCTGCAAAGTGTTTCTTCACACCTCTCGCAGAGAGCAGTCACTTCTGCCCTCACCTCTCGACATGCTGACTGGCTGACTGGCTGACTGGCTGACTGGCTGACTGGCTGAAAGCCAGCTGAAAGAGCCTGACTTGTCACTCTGGGGCTCACGCTATGAAAAGGACGCAAATAACGTCTGTAAGGGATCCTTGCAGACTAGATGCGGACAAATTCCTTTCTTCCAGCACAGTCATTTCTAACCAGCGTGAATTGGGGTCAGGGTCGGGGTCAGGAGCAGGGCCAGGGGTCAAGGTCAGGGTCAGGAGCAGGGTGGTGCTGCTAGGCAAACTAGTAAAGGGATGAGCTTTACTAGTGACACGTAACTGTGATATTGTGCAAGCGGCCCGAACTGATTAAAACCTAAAATGCTTATCAGTGAAATACTTCTGTGCTTCAGCTCGCATATCCTGTGTTTTTTCTCTCACAGCTCACATTAACACATGCTACCATTTAAGCTAATGTACATCTAGTGTAAGTTTATTTTCTGTAAATGACATTCACACATGACATAGGCACAAAAAGGCACAGAAATTAGTGACAATAATACACTAAAATGTATAAATGGGTTGATTTGGAGTTGGTTGTAATGCATTCTCCCCAGTTACATTATTCTTTATTGGACACTTGTGACCAACTAACACAAGACTTCTTTTATAACCCATCTATCATGTTGGTCCCGGAATACCTGAGCTGTTTTTTTGCGATCTGAGTCCAGTCAGCCATGTTTTGTCATGATCGTCCGTCTCGCTGAACAGGGGAGTGAAAAACGCAGTCAATGGCCATCTGTGTCTCCGGTCACTGCTACAGCACCTACCTGCTCCATGTTGTCTTACAGCGTCTGGAATACTGACCGGAAGTGGATACAAGTCAGTGGAAAGCTTGCGGCTTCGCTGTCTTGCTGAAAAAGCCCTGACGCAGTGCGTGTGTTCGCAGGTCCATGCTGCCGGACGTGGTGGACGATTTCAAAGTGAAGAACCCCAATTGCAAGGACCTGGAGCCACTGTTCTACTCCTGCTATGTCTTCTTTAATAAATTCGGGGGGGGGATGTCCATCGGAATTTCCACCTTGGCTTTGCAGTAAGTGGCTGTGATTCTCTCTGACGTGACCCACCGCAGTGCTGGGGAAAAAGCCTTCTCGCACTAAAAAGATAACAAAGCTTTAGTTCTACTTTGTTACTCTACAATCCGTATAGTATACTATACTTATGGTACATAAGGAATGGCACAGAGAGGCAGCAGTTTTAATATACTATTAACAGTGGTTGTGAACTTCCTGATGGACCTGGCAGGTGTGTCGAAGCCCAGGGAAAGGTTTCACCTTTCCTTTTCTTCTGCAAGCTTTGTATGAAAATGCAGGGTATAAATACTGTATATACAGAACCTATAACTATCCTGGCTCCCTTCATCAAGCTAGAGCGTTACATTTCAATATCTGGTCTAGAAAAAAGAGTGCCACCTACTGGCACTTTTCTTCAGTACAGATTGCATAAGAGCAGGCATTGAGGTGGCATTGTCACTGTTATATCTCATCACACAGCTGTTTCATACTGTAATAAGCTTCACTGTTACATCAATATTGACTAATCTGTAAAGAACTTGTTACCTGTGTGACGCTCGCTCTGGTTTTGTGTCCCAGCTTTGCAGGGTACCGGCCAGGTGCCTGCAAGCACAACCCTGCGGTGATCACGACCTTGAAGGTGCTGTTCGCCCCAGCCCCCATCGGGCTGCTGCTGGTGGGGATGCTCATCTTCTACTTCTACCCCATCAACGAGAGGCGCCGGAGGGAGATCAAGATCGAGCTGGAGAGAGCGTAAGTCTCCTCTGTCCAGACTAGCCTTGGGGTCAAGTGTTAGGAGTCAAGGGTTAAGGGTTAGGGGTTAGGGGTCAGGGCAGACATTCAGCTTTGGTTTTTCCTAGCAGGAGTCGGAAAACACTTTGCCCTTTGCTTCAGTAATCCCATGAGCGAGCCCAGCTTAGGTGCGTTGAATACATTGGAACAGCAGGCAAAATGGGGACAAAATAAGATGAGAAATTTTTAATGCAATTTTAAAACTTTAAAAACATCAAAATTATATTTAGTCCATTCTCGAACCTTCACAGTGCTTTATTGAATAAAAAAGTCCCTACCTTGGCAGAATATCCACTGGTGTCCTTAGCAGAGGTTAACACATGCTGACACTGTGCTATTTGCTGTTATCAGTTTAATATTCTTTAACACATGTATTTAAAAATATAAAGGAGATAGAAAGGGACAGTACACAGTACAGTGAGGAAAACAAGACCATTCTCTCTTTAATTCATGTGAGAGGAAGGGTGGAGAAGTTCTGGAAATGAAAAGGCAACATCGGCCCATCCCCTGCACTGTTTAGCCTGCAGTGTGCCCCTCTGAAATAAGTGAAATATCTTCTCGTTTATCTCTCGCTGACCTTTTGTGTGCAAAACAAATATTTACCAGCCAGTTCAAGAAGTCTGTCGACACAAGAATGGAAACAAGCGACAGGATGTCAGGGTGACCAAACCAATGTTGCACCAGACTCGGAGACAGGTCGTCCTGCGGTGTACATGCCTAATCATGCCCTGTTAGACACAGAAATAGCATTGCATGGCAAGTGGTGTTTTGTAAGCAGAAATCCATCTTGTAACGTACTTTGAAAATGTCCTCTGTCGTTGGTTTTATTTTTCCTTGCTGTGGCCTTCCTCTAGTGTCAGAAGTGGCTGTCTGGAGATTTTATGATTCCTTGCAAGTGTGGGGGAAAGAACTGAGAAATAGGTACTTCTGATAAATGCAGCTTTTTTATTATTTTTATTTGGTAAAATACTGTATGTTGTTGCAAAATTTCAAACTGCATTACCATACAGTATACAGTATATATATATTCATTACTCTGTCCTCACAGGGAGAAAAAGGAGAACAACATGAATCTGAACACTCCTCTGCAGAAGCACTGATCCCTCTGCACAGCCCCACAGCCCTGTCTGTCTGCAGCCTGTTTCCCCGTCAGGCGACACGAGTCTTATCGGGACTTAAAGGAGTAGTGATGCAGATGTATTCACTGCACCGCAGTCCTGACTAAATGAAAATCCACTGTGTGTCTCCTGCTGCACTCTGCTGACTCCAGCAGATGTGCACCTGCTGTTTTATTTTACTGCTGTCTAGCGCCGGGTGTCCTGCCCTGCGTCTGCCGGGGCAGAGCTCTGCTCGAGGTCAGCACGGTCCGACACGCGGCCATTTCAGTCCGGTCTGTTGCAGTACTTCAGTGTCTTAGATTGCAGAATTCTCCAGCAGAAAGGACTGAGAGGGCCGCTGGTCTGTGGGTGGATATAACACTCATTTGTCATTCATCTTGATTATACTCCATGTTTAGGAACAAGAGCAGTGCCTGTCCACCAAAAACTGCTTTTCTCAGAAGTAGATTTTTTCGGGGTGGGTGGAGGACAGCTTTGACACCCTAAATTAAATCTTCCCAACTCCAGGACTGTGTGGTCTCTCCTCCCTGGCCCACTGCTGTATGTGAAAGTGATGGACTGAGAAGAGGGTGGACCGGTGGTACAGTGATTAGCATTGCTCTGGGGCCCTGGGTTCAATTCCAGACCTGGGGAGGTGTCTGTGTGGAGTTTGTTTGTTCTTGTGGCTTTTCTCGGGGTGCTCTGGTATCCTCCTATAGTCCGAAGACAGGCTGGAAGGTTAATTGGCTTCTGGGGAAGATTGGTCCTGCTGTGAGTGTCTGTGTCCCCTGCGATGGACTGGCTGTCCGTCCAGGGTGTATCCTGCCTTGAGCCCGTTGCTTGCCGGGATAGACTCTGGCTCCCCGACATAAATATCCGTAAGGACCCTAACCTCAGCCCTCACCCTTCATGTGACAGGTGTCCCATCTCGGGTGTATCCTGCCTTGCGCCTATTGCTTGAGGGGATAGGCTTCAGCCCTAAACTGGATGGAATGCTTAAAAGATGAATGAATTGCGAAGAACTTTTGGCATTTGCAAAGGAGAGGGGCTGCAACAGTGCTCTGGAATACTCACCTGTACTCTGTATCCATAGGTGAGGTTGTGCAATCCAGACACTGTTATCCTGAACTTCCTTCAGCCTGCAGCTATGCTGAAACAGACAGACACAGTGGCAACTCCTTTATTCTATTTAAAAAACATGAAAGATCACTGGGGAACCAGACATGCAGTGTCATTTCCAGATGAACTCCAGTTGCCTTGAAGCAGGCGTTCACTTACGTTATTGATTTTGAACAGAGATGGCTAAGATTCGCTGGTGCATGTTCCAATGTGGCTTTGTGTATTTGTAAATGCCCATAGATCTAGCTGCAAAAAAAAAACAACAACCTCTTAAAGTCATTATCCTGGACAAAGCAGATAAAATGCTCCAAAGGATTAAGTGCAGCACCAATGGGAGCACAAGATTCATGCTGGGATATACACACCACATGTGAGACTATCACCTTTTGGATATGAAGACCATTGTGGGACTATTGCTTCCCAATGTGTCACAGTTGGTGTCGCCAGCTGTCCACCCCAGCTCCACATGGGGTTTAGCTTGTACCCTGTCAATCACCTGTGCCAGCTGGGACAGATTGGATATGATATGGAATGTGAAATATGTTGATTCTGTCTGCTTTTTCTCTCTTAAATCTGGGTTCCTTTTGCTGATTAGGTTTTTTTTTCCACTATTTCTGTCTATGGCAAACTTATTTTTCTAATTGTGCTGTTCTGTAAGAGTATGAAATATATCAAATGTTTTGTTTTTCTTTTATGTAAAAATAACAAAAGATGTAGCCTTATAGCTAGTTTGGTGTTTTTTTTCATATAACTGTGTGAAGACTGTGTATTCAGTCTTCTAAAGTTTTTAAAATTTCCCATTGCAGTACATAAGAGATCAAATAACAGAAGATTCCTGATCTCCAGGTATAGTTATACTATATATACATAGGTTAAAGGAACTATATCTCTTCAGTATATAGTTTATATATTGTATGTTGTGTTCTTAATAAATTCTAACTGATAGTGTATGTGATTGTTCTGCATGAAATAATCAGGCTGTTTCATTACTGTTATTATACAGTTATTATTACATTCACAATATTTTAATCAGAAATATTTTTTTGATTTATTTATGTAGTTTTGATCCTGCGCTTCTGTGAAAAATTGTGCGAGCCCTACTGACATTTCTAGTTATTTGAAAGGTGTTTTTTTAGCGTTTCCATAAACATGTTTGCTAAGTGCTATGAAGTCCAAAGGTGTGCCCCCCTCCCAGAGGTACTTGTGCCTTGTCTTATTCTGAAATGGAGTAGATCATGAAAATACGGCACTCCTTTCTGACATACTGTACGTATAGCTTCTCTTGTAAACGTACACCATAGACCGGGACGAAAATCGTGATGAGACGGACAGGACTAGTGTAGGTTAAGTTGTCCTGCCACCTAGTGGTTGTGGCGACGTCTCTGGACTCCTGGTCTAGAATCGAAACCGTATGAGACGGTCGGAAAGTTAATTTCAAGGGCAGCTTTGGAGTGATTTCCGGGATATGCGAATATGTTGAGTTTTTTTTTAATTAGCCTATGTCTTTGTGCACTTGGTATAATACACCTCTGGAGCACGGTGACCGATTCCCCTCTCGGAACCACTATAAAATCGCGACTTGCACTGGATCTCGGCGGCTGCTCCGCGTTCAGCATAAATATTATTCCAACCATCTAGAAATAATCTCGAATAGCGATGGTGAGGGAGGAGGCGAAACCCATCCCCTTTTATCTTTGACGTTTGTTTTTTTTTTTAAAAAAAAACAAATGCCTGGCGTCCTGAGATCCACTTTTCCTAATAAATGTATACAGGCCCTTTTATATACCCCCCCCCTTGCATTGAACAATGCTGTTTTTTTCGCTCTGCACGGACCAGGAAGGAGCGTCCCACAACGCCTGCCCCGACTGCGCTGGGAAGAGAACGACCGGCTGCAAAAACAAAAACAAAAAAAAGTGCGCGGCCCGTTCCTCGCCTTTAATTAACGCAAAGACCACAAAAAAGCTCTCCTTTTTTTTTAATTATTTTTTTTATTTTTGCACACAAAAAGCCCCCCCACCCAGAACCTGGCCTCCAGTCTCCGTCCCCACCCCTCTCTTTCCGGCCCCAGCGCGGAGCGGGGGGAGGTCTGTGTGTCACATGTGCGCGGCGCAGCGCAGCCAGTGCCGCAGCCGCTGGGTAGTGTGCGTCTTCTGCGGAGGGTCGCGGCGAGAGACGAGATGGGTGTCGAAATTGAAACCATTACCCCGGGAGACGGTATGGCCTCGCTCCCCCCCCCCCCCTTTATTTTAAAGATGCAGCCCCGAAAAGGGGGGATTTTGCTTTCGTGCTTTAAGAGAGTTCAGGTGACCGATTTCACACATCTACTGCTCTTTCTTTTCTCTCCCTTCCAAACGCGCAGGAAGGACCTTCCCTAAAAAAGGACAGACGTGCGTGGTGCACTATGTTGGTGAGTAAGCTGGCTTGGGGGGAGGACTGTTCGCATTGTAGGCCTCTTGTCGAGGAAGTGGGAAGCGGGGAAAATGAAATACCAGCCACTCTTGAGCTGGAAGGTATTGCCGCAAAAGGAGACCAGACGGGGCGGCGAGCTTCACGCAAGAGCTCTGGGTTGTTGGGAGTTGTTTTTTTTTTTTCCCGGCAGGATCAGCTGCGATCAATGGTTGTGCGTAAAACCTGCCCTGTGGATCACCCCTGGGCAGAAAATTAGACGAGGCGGTGTCGGATTTAAACCCGTCCCGTTTCTTTTGTTGGGTCCGACGCAGAGAGGCGAGCAGATTCCTGCTTCAAACCCGACGGGTTCGTCTCCTTTGCCTGTCCCGGAGGTGTCCGTGTTTTTGGAGCCTGAAGTGACCTTGCGTCAAATTGAGCAAATGAACTAGGTGAATGTCGGACCCTTCCTGTGGCCTCTGCGCCACCATGCTAGGGGTAAACTGGGTTACAAAGGAAAACCGAGAACAAGTGTGTCGGTTTGGCTTGGGTTAATGTAAAAACCGAGCTCAGCGCAGCTAACAATGCGTTCGACTAGACACTTAATTTCAGCTATAAAGATCACCGTAGTAGTCGAACTTGTATAAGGTTTAATTTCGCTTTTAAATACCTATACGCTTCAATCCCATTTGTTCAGACCGCTGTAATGCCCTTTTTTCCGCCCATTTTCTTGTTGTTTTTTTTTCACGTTCTCGGTGCCCGAGCTCTTTTTCCGTCTACATTAATTATGGAGTTATTTTACGGTCATTGTTGTGCTCAAGACCAACTGAAATCCATTTCCTGCGGCTACCGTGGACAGGCTAAAAGCATGGGCTTTAAAAATGTGAATTTCAAGACTTCGTGTTTTTTCCCCACCCCCGGTGGTAACACCCGTGGAATATTAAGAAGCAGTTTCTCACGGGGTGGGAGTGGATAGGGGTCAGTAAGGTTGTAGCCTTGATCCTCAGCTGTCCGGAGCGCTTGCTGTTGTCGGATGAGGCGCAGACGGGGTGAATGTCATTCTCCGCGATTAAGGACTGGGCTGCGCCAACTGGTGATATTTTCCTTGCTGGTCAGTCTCGTTCATCCTCTCGGCTCTGTCCTGCCCTGATAATGAAGCTGAGCCCGGCGGTTCCCCCCCCCCTAACTGCAGCTGCATCCTGTACTGCTGTTGAGAGAAAATCCGGGAACAGGATTCGTTTACTGTATGCTATGCATGACATTAGTGTTTCAAAAATTAATGGAATACAAGGTAAGCGTTTTTTTTTTTACCTGATACAGTGTTGAAAAGCCCACCTCAAGACGCTTTATGATGTTATATGGATGTTAGGAGCAGCGGCAGTGGTTATTCTGTCGTGATGAAAACTGTGTCATTGCCTGTAATTCATTCTAACTGTCCTCTTACATGACCAGAAGGCACGAAGAAGACAATGCGACATTGCTTTTCATTTCTCTCTCTCTTTGCTCTGTGGTGCTTTTCTGGTTCCAGACACATGCAGTGCTGAGCTGCCTCTTGTTCAGATGTGGGGGACATTCTGTATGCGGCTTTCTCGCAATTAAAAAAAACCATCAGAATCCTTGCCTTTTTAAAGTTGTTGCACGTGGTGGATTTTGTCGGTCTTGAGGAAGACCTTTGCTGGGGGGTTGGAATTAGCTCCAGTTGCTTTCAGGAACCTCTAGTGAGAATGTTCTGACAGTGCAGTGTTCTGTACCAGGCAGTAGACTGGATGCTCAGTGTAGGTGTCATGGCTGCTGCATTAACAAGCCAGTGTTCTGTGTTCAGAGCTCAGACCCTCCTTTGAGAACTTTATGACCTGGGGGCCCTGTCGGCTTGTCTAGCTCTCCTCAACTCATCCTCTGAACAAAAAGACACCCTTGAGATTTCGGCTTTGATGTGGACTTCAAAATGTCAGAACTGGAGAACCACCTGACATGTAATGAAAGAAGAAAACGTTGCAAATCCAGATTTGAGGCTCATATGACTTGTTTGTACTTTTTAATATTGTACCATGTCTTGACAGTGCATAATGCGTGGGAGGGATGCCATTTTTGATGACATCATTTATTGTTTTAATTGCATTAACCCACCATTTCATTGAGTGGGCATTAAGTGCTTGAGGGAGTTTCGTCCGGCTTTCACCCAGGGGTGGGGTTTGTGGTTTATTTTGCAGGTTCACTGACGGATGGCCGGAAGTTTGACTCCTCCCGGGACAGAGACAAGCCCTTTCGGTTTAAAATAGGAAAACAGGAAGTCATTCGAGGCTGGGAGGAAGGCGTTGTCCAGGTATTTGTGCTGATTGTCAGCCTTCGTTGCAGCATGAAGCTCCTACGAGTGTTCGTCATAAGAAAATGTCAATGTGTAAAATGTGTGCGTGGTCTCAAAAGTCAGGATTGTTGTGGCTTTCATATGTGGGTATAATTTAAATGTGCACCTTCCTTACTGAGGAAAAAGGCTATTTTTAAGTTGCGCTAGTATATAAATTGACCTCTTAGTAATGTCTGTTCTCTGACTGAGATGCCAGGGAATCGGATAAATGTTTGTACAGAGTGGTACACAGAGGAGTCGAGAAAGCCGGGATTTGTGCCGTTCTGAGTTGCTGTCTGTAAGTTCCATGAATGTGTAATTAACAAAGGCCTGTCACGCCCAGGATATTTGAGGCGATGAAGAAAATCCCTCTAGAAGGCCGGCCTTCTCCGTAACACCTGGAGAAGGTTCCATAGCAGAAACATTTTCTTTTTCTTTTAACGTGGGCTGAACCTTTACCTTCATATCCTGCTGTAAAGGGGTTAGCTGTAAATAGGTGTTATGAAAAACCCAGTATCTCGAGAAACCTTCTCGGAGGTGGTGGCTAATTGTGTGGTTCTGCTGAGCGCGGCACATTTTTTTTTTTGATGAACTGGAAGGATCAATATGGCAATTCAGTAGCTGGTTCCATCCTGGTACAGCAATGGAGAGGTTCAGAGGGACTGCAGAGGGAGTTCCCTGGTTTTACAGGGAAAACAAACCCCACAAGCTCCACGTCCTATTTAAAAGTGATCAGTGTGGAGGTCTTTACATCGGAGGGATACAAAAATCTTGCCGGACAGCGTGGCCCTGCTGAGCTGGGGCATTTGTGGGTCAGAATAAACTCTTCCAACCTGCAGCGGATTTTTGCTCGTGTTTTTGAGCGCTGTGCGTTTCCACGAGAACGGACACTTGGGGGGGAAATGTTTGCAGGTCCCCTGGGGGAGCCCGGACTCTCACAGCTCTGTGCTCTTGTTTCGGTTCGCTGCAGATGAGTGTCGGTCAGAGGGCCAAGCTGACCTGCTCCCCTGATTACGCCTATGGGTGTAAGGGTCACCCTGGCATCATCCCGCCTAATGCCACGTTGATTTTCGATGTGGAGCTGCTGGGGCTGGAGTGAAGCTACCCAGAGCATCTTGTAAGTCCTATAATGATATTAATGCTATTAGTGGTTTTACATGGCAGTCATGGGTCTTGATCTTGTGCAAAAGCCTGCACAGGTTTTCAGCCGGCACTGACTTTCCAGTCCAGTGGAATTAAAAATACAGCTGTGTTTTTGGTCATAACACTCTGCTTTTTGTGCGATTCAAGTCATCCATTGGCCTTGTGCATTAACTCCATAAATCTCCGACTCGGCCCAAGCATCATTACATTGAATGCCGTGATGATAATGACAGTTATCAAATCAGTTCTATGATTTACTAAACCATAAGTACCTTCACACATGATTTGCACATTACCTTATGTTTTATCAGAATCCAAATTAGATTTGAGGGCTGGAAATATGTTCTAATGCAGTAGAATGTATCAAGAGGGAATGGAGGACCATCAGCTCAGGAATAAGCTGTGGTGTATTGTCACCTGGTTTACCTCTCACGGCTGTGGCATTAGAGCAGCGAGCTTGCTTTTGTACTGATGTCGTTGTTTCTGTTCAGCTCACTGAGATGCCACACCTATGAATAACGCCAGAGACGTTTTAGCGAAGTTTTAATAACAGCCTGTCGCAACAGTTTTTGTTTACTTTTAGAAGAGTGTGCAAAAAGCCTGACTCATAACGTGTGACTGCAGGAATGTCAGGATTGCTGTGTCATGTGTGTTTCAATTTTTTTTTTTTAATTGAACCGTTCATTTTTTTTTCTTTCCTTCGTAGGTTGCCTCCTGCCCTGGGCTTACGGAGAAAGCTAGGAGAGTCTGCACTTGAACATTAAAGGGGCTTGTCTTATAGTTCCACTTTGGTCACTATTTATCCATATAGAAAAACATCTGTGTATCATCTGTGACTCAGCTTTTTTTTTTTACACACACCCTTCCTTTGAAAGTATGGGCCATAACCTTTAAAACCTCGTGAAGTTCTTAATCTTGAATTTTAATTGTGCATTTGTTTTCAGGGAGGGTATCTGCTTGGAGTTTTGCTCTTTTTTGTGTAGAATATGTTGTGCATGATCAAGCATTTTACTGATTATACCAATGAAACAGTGGCAGTGGGAGAGGAAGAGGGTGAATATACAGTAATGTACAGCAGATCAGCGGGGTACTGCAGTAGCCAGACAAAGTGCAATGTTTATACAGAAAAGCACTACGTGTTAAATGTTTTACACTGTTCTGAGTCATTTTGAGACAGGATAATTCACCTGATGGACTGTACAGTTTCCCTCGTGGGAAATGGAGTGGAGGTGGGTTTTTATTGGAATATCCTGGAATAACATAAGCAGTTTTGAATGAGAGGAATCTCTTTAGGCTGTCATTCCTGCGTTGCTGTTGGAAACCTACTGATCCCAGGATGATATCCAAGCGTGTCTTGAGCAGCAGAGGACATGGCTTTCGCCAGAGTGGCAGGGTAGGTTGTTCCATGCACCTGCCATTCTTGGTGTAAGGCGTATCCCATTTTCAGTCCTCTATGCTCTGCTTCTTGAATTCCGCTTGCATGTCCCGCGGTCCCACCCTGTGTGCACCATGAGAGACATTATGGAGCATCACT
The DNA here is from genome assembly GCF_055471065.1 of Atractosteus spatula. Lineage (NCBI taxonomy): Eukaryota > Metazoa > Chordata > Actinopteri > Semionotiformes > Lepisosteidae > Atractosteus > Atractosteus spatula. Next base: position 3,438,718 of record NC_142724.1, read on the forward strand.
TGGCTGTGCAGTGCCAGGTTAATTATCCCCGATTGCTTTGGAATTGGAGGTTGGAGGTAGGAAAGTGTGGTATCCCCAGGTCACTGTGTTCCTTCATCTGTCTGGAACTAGAATGGATTTGCATGTCTTGTTTAAGAATTCAGTTTGTCTGCTTGTATGGTTTACATTTTTTTTTCTCTGGCCTCAGCTGTATTCACAAAGCCATAACAGAAAGATGACAAAACAGACCATGCTGGGGAGTGTATTTAAAGTTGTAGGACTTCTTACACAGTGCCTAAGCATTTTGGGCAGGGGAACATGCGATCTGCCCCGATTTTCATCTGAACAACTTGCCATTGTTTTGCAGAGACGAAAGCCTAAACTGAATCATTTCTACTCTTTTAAACGAGGCTTCAGAAATCCCCACACAGGGCTTTTACAAATCGTCGGAGTTACCAGTAATTGCTCCCTACTGCCTAAATATTTTTGTAGGGCCAGAAGCATCCTTTGTAATTACAGATGCTGGTTTTAGAAAACAAACAAAAAAAAACACATAAGAAGATGCTGGTCATCACAACTGTAATGTATGCTTTCCAGTGTGGCTTATCTTGTCCTTCACTGCACTGTATATCTGCTTCAGAACACGCAGGGAACAAAAATAAACAGGAAATCAAAATATGCTGTTGCAATAAAGTGCTTTCTACCTGCTTTGGAAAATGCGTGTCAGTGAATTTGTTCCGTCTCATGTAGTCGTGTCTTTTGCAATTAGTGCGGTAATGTGCAATTTCAATTTTAGCGCTTCATCGGTGTTCCCCTTGCCTCACAACAAACGGTGACATTAACATCTTCTTTACAGGACGCATAATAAAATGTGTCGGGTATAGCCGTGATTTCACTGCTCTTGAATTAGACCACATGGCTCTGTAAATGATTGCGTTGGTACCGTGTTCGTGATGCATGTAGTTCTGAAGCTACAGATGACATTGTATCAAATGATGCCAAGTAATCTTCCGAAGTCATGAAAGGACAAAACGCGCATCAGTTACAGGAATATGAGACAGAGTACCGTGTCGCCTTGTGAAGTTTCGAAAGGTAGTTGTCAACATACAGCGCATTGATCGTGTATTTTTGGTTATCTTAACCGTTAAGAAGGTTAACCTAGAATTACAGTATACAGGGGCTCTTGGGACACCGATTCCTGACAGCGCAAAGGGCCTCCGCAGTACAGGTGTATCTTTGTCGCTTTTAATAGCTGGAGGGTAAACGTTTAATTTCTATTTACTGGAAATCAGAATTTCCCAATGTATGATAAGAACAGACGTTCACTGAACGCTGCTTTATTTGGGAATGAAGATCACCGGAAGATCAGTAGGACGGTCAAGTACCTATGTGACAAGTGCACACAAGTACTGCAAATATTTAATTAACGCATGTACGACATTCAGTTTCGTCTGGTAATTAAAAGCTGCAAGAATGTTGTTATGCAGGTAGTGGGAACTTTAGAGCGGGCGAGGTTACAAAAACCATCTTTTTAACGTGCAATTCTGACAGAACCCAGGGATTATCGTACGAGTCCCTTTCCTTAAGAGCTACGTTTAGGTGTGGTTGCCGCTACATGCGACCAATATTCTCTGTAGTCTACAGGTGGAAAGGTAAAATGTTTTATCTGTACACACGCGTGTTTTGTTACGTGGTTTAGAATAATAAACAATGTAACGGAATGGGGAGGGCCATTAAAAATAGTAAACTGGGGGTTAATATCAGCGCAGGAAGATGTGAAGTCATTTATCGGCGCCAAGAGGCGATAAATTCGTGTAGCAATACATACTGTACCTAAAAAACTACAATTCAGCATCCACCTACTGTACTTAACGTCGCACCATTCAGACTGGATGACTGTACCACAAAGCCTGCAATATCTGGACATTTGTCATCAATGAGGATATGAAACGCGGATTCCTGGGGATACCCCCACGTGTTCAATACCGACACGAACGTGTTTCTGGAGTTTCTTGGGGGTAAAAACAAGCTTTCCTGAACTGATTAATTTCCTTGTGACACAGTCAGCTGATGCCCTGGCAGTCCAAGTACGTCATTGATTTTAAAGCAGGAAATTATCGCACAGGGTTACTTGCTGGAGAAGGAGGGTCGAGACCGCTTTTGGTGTAGTTTGCCTTGTCAAAAGGTCTTTTTCCTCTTGCCTGCGCTTCTTGAATTTGTTCCTCGGCTTCGCTCCGCATTTAAGGTAAGTTTGCCTGTTTTTCCTATGTGCTCGACAAACCGGGTTTTAGTTTTATTTTGGCTCACGCCGAGAGAACAAAAGGCTCTTCTGTATCCAGGCTGGCGTGGAAGTTTTCAGTCTTTGCTCACAGCGAGTTAAGTTTCGTGTTCCCGTTCCGGCAGACAAAGGAGGAGAAAAAAGAGATTCGCCTTTTCCGATAGCTTTGCTGTTTATGACGGTAATGTCCCGATTTGTAACGAAATAATGTATCAGTCTGAATCTTGAGAGTCTGCCGCGGTGTTTGGACAGAGGTAAAATAATCCACTCCAGTCAAGTGGCACCTTTTTCGATTTTGTTTTTTCAAGTTTCGTTTCTTGCGTGTTGTTGATTTATTTTCCCTCACTGTCGCTTTCATTAGACTTGCGACCGTCCGATATTTATTTTTCTTTTGGTTGTTAAAATAAAACAACTTAACGTTTCACTGACTCTCTCTCTGTCTTGATCGTCATACGTGTTTAGTCACCGGAGTGCAACAGCTGGACTCCCGTGTCGCTGTCTGAGATTTCCTGTTTTTTTTAAAGTACAGTATCCGTTTTAATACATTAAAAATAACTGAAATATTCTCAATGATGAACATAGAAGGGAATATTAAAATATGCGGTATGTGAAATTGTAGATGATCAGTTTATTTATCATTTTATTTTATTTTATTACAAAGGACAGGAGGCCAGTCGGCCCATCCAGTCTGTTTGGTAGTTAGGGTCTCATCCATCTGTCTTGAAATAAACCGGGTTATCAACACCACGACCATGAGCTTTTCCAAAACTCCTGCAACCTTTTCGGAGAAAAGGTGTCCCTTGTCCTCGGTTTTAAAATTACTTCCTCGTAGTTTCCTCCTGTGCCCTGTGGTTTGAGTTTCACTGGTGATTCTGAAGACGTCCGCCGGGTTGACTTTCTCAGCGTCTGTAAGGATGTTGAACACTTGTACCAGAATTTTAAATCCGATTTGTTTACGTTACCTTCCACCTTCTCATTTAATTAACTGAACAGGGAGGGTACTTTAAAAAAAAAAGAAGAAATGGGGCAATCTTGATGAGAAATCCAGAGTTTGTACAAGAATGACTTCTGAGAATTCTGGTTTTCTGGTTTTATTCTTCTGAAGGTACTGGAGATGGATTTTAAAGACCTCAAAAGTGCTTGTATATTCTAAGACTTCAGAAGTTATTTCATCTGGTCTGGGCTGAATTTCCGGTTTCATGTACAGTACTGTGCTGTTTTTAATTATAATGAAGATGCACTGCATCAGTATATTTTATTCAAAACCAAGCAGTCTCCCAATACATGTCTTTTAATAAACCTTTATTTGCCACCAAATTATTATGCCAGTGACTAATCTTTCAATACCCTTTTTTTCAAAATGTGGACATCGAGATTGTAAAATGCGTGCCATATGCGTCAACAGAGATCTTGGATTATTCCCGTTTTGTTTGCGTGTGGGGAGGGTGTTGAGAGTGGGTGCCGTCTAGCGTTTTGTTTTCATTCCCTGAATAAAAATCAGGGCTGGAATTAGAAGAAGAGGCTCAGAGGACTTCGCCATGTGGACGATGTGGTTTCCACAGTCTGGGTATTTGGAAGACGCGCCTGTGTCTGGAAATCACAGGACGCGCACATGCTCTGCAGCGTGCTCTGCACGTCTGGGAGGCCCTGTGAAAATTCTGGTCAGTGCGTTGACCGTCGTCGGCCGTCTGTGCGTGGACTGAGTCTTCGGGAGCTGAACACACCTCTCGGGCAGTCATGAGGGTGGCCAGCTGGACACTGGACACCGTGAAGAACCTCTAAAAGAGATAACAATGCTATAGTGTCTCTTTAGTTCATTTCCTTCTTGGTCAGTTTTCAGCCTCGCTTGGCCTCTTGGACACAAGAGATGATGCTTCTTCCCACTTTCCTGGTACAACAGCCCCCCTTCAAGCACAACATGAAGCCTTGAAGTCCTTCCCAGTGCACCTGAAGCCTTTTTGCCGAGTGTCGCGACTTGCTGTGAAAGCACTGGCTGTGTTTTTGAGATGTAACAAGCGCAAGGGGTTCCCAGAGGATCCTGAGCCTGACTGTGTAATGTGCTCCATGAGCTCACTGTTTATTCTAATGCAGGCTCTGTCTTAGCCGTAGTGTATTCCTGGAATTACAGTTAAGGTGCACTTTAGTTTCTGAAGCGCCATTATAGCATGACTAATGGGCAGGTTTTTAGTGCTGGTTTTGCTTAAACGCCACTCCCTCCACAATGGAAGCAAAAGATCAATCAGGTCCTTATTTCCTGATTTGATTTTCTTTGGCTCTTAACCTCTGGTGTGACTTCAGAGACAGCTCTGCGCCGGGGTCCGTTATGAAACGCAGGGAGTCGGGGGGGGGGGGAATGCTGTGTAGTAGATTTGAAATTTCACGGTGGGGAAGAAGCTGCCGCAGAGCAGTCTGCTTCATTCTCCTACATTTTTAGCTGGGAAAAGCTGCCTTGGTGACCGTGTTGCTGGGAGAGGTCCCGTTCGGCTGCAGTGGGATTTGGGCGGTGGTGGTGAAATCTTAGAACACCATGGGGGGATTAAAGTGCTCTGATGGGGCCGAGCAAGCCCTGAAGCACTGCCCGGTTAGCATGAATATTAGCGCTGTGCTCCAGGGGAAGAGGCCGTGCTGGCCTCTTTCACACGGAGAGGAAACCGAGCTGGCAGCGGAGACTCCGGGGATCCAGTTGTGCAGCTCTTGAACGGAACAAGAAAAAACACGGACGGGTTCTTCTTGTGATTTACCATCTATAGGTCCGGAGAGATCAGTGGTTGAGGGCACTCGAAGCTGCTGACAGCTCGCAGATAACTGATCTCTTCATCGATTCTTCTGGTCTTTAATGCGTGACTCCGAATTAAAGCACTCACAGTATAAGGTAGCTTAGCAAGGCGTGTGCCTGGGAGCCTTGCAGTGGCTACGGTAGCAGAGGTTAGAGGGGAGGAGAGGGGTGGGGCAGCGCAGTGGCATGGCCTTTAGGGCAGCAGCCTCACAGCACTTGGGTCCTGGGTTCGATTGTGATGTGGAGTGCCTTCTGTGTGGAGCTCGCATGTTCTCCCAGCACTCAGCTGTGATTTTTGCCAAGTGGTCCAGCTTTATTTCACCTTGGAAATGTATGCTGCGCTAGGATCACCTTGTCTCGTGTGCACCCTGCGATAGACTGACATGACATCTTGACTGTAGTCCCCTCTTGCTCCCTGTGCTTCTGGGATAGACTGTGGCTTGCCATCAGCCTTACCAAGTATTGGATGGATGCTGAACAATTTTTAAACATTTCTGCAGCAAGGGCATGTACTCTGTTGTGGTGGAGGTGGTGGCCTGGTCTGCACACAAACCTGATCTGCGGTGTCAGTTTCTCAGTAAGCTGTGCTGCTCGGTGCCAAGACTTTATTTGCTGGCTTCCTTTTTTTTTGTCCCGGATGGGAAATTTGCTTTGCAGGCAGGTAAAGGTCAAAGACTTAACACAACACAGTCAACGCTACATGATCCCATCGACAAATAAGAAACATACATGTGTGATGAGCACGAAACAAATGAATGTGTCAGTCAAGTACAATATCCAATCAGCTGTCCAAATTAAGCAGGTTAATGACTGTGGGGATAAAAGCTAACAGTTGTGTTGCAGTTGAATTGGTCTAAATTGGCACCCAGATGGAAGAAGCTCACGTTGAGTATCGCGACCACCCTTTGAGCAGTGAGTCAAATCATCTTAAAAATGAATGTAAAATGTGAATGAACAGCTGTAAAATGTGAATTTCCCTCTTAGAATCAGGGTGTCAGCAAAAAGGAGAGTCAGGTTTTTTTGTCTCTCAGTGTTTCTCTCTAAAACTAAAAAACCTGATTTGTCAGCTTTTTAAAACTTGTCATTCACGGAGATACTTGTTGCATGATGTCGCTCGGGGGCAGTGCGGTTGTTTCCGCTTCTCGGTTAAAGCTCATTTTTTGAATCCATTGAATCCACATATTCAGTTTTATTAGTTTTTTTTTTATTTGCGGTACAGGATGCTTGTGATTCATTTAAAAAAGGACAATTTTGTAATTAATTGAAGGAATTTGGAAAATGTGTTTAGGGTGGGTTATTTAAAATGAAGGTAGTTTTTTCCTCAAACTCGCCCTGAAAAGATTGCAGGAAGTGTTCCACGACAGCCATTTCAGATGGGGAAAAAAAAAACTCTGCTGCTGTTGGTGTTGAAAAATTCCATAATCTAGAGACAAAACAAGATTATATTTCTGCCTCACGTCCATTCCAATGCAAAACCTTTTTTTCTTCCCAAATGTGTCCACTGAAGATGACAAACACGTTTTTACTGCCTGTTGCACAGTACCACCATTTCTTCTGTATGTCATTAGATGTTCATATAAAAAGCTGCTTGTGATCGTCCAGTAACCCATGATATTATAGGTTTACATTCCAAATTGAAATCGCATTTGCTCGTCAGTCCTATTAGAGGTAATCTGGGTTTTTTGCAGTGCTTATTCTTAACTCACCTGTGGAAACTTTGAAAATCCGTTCCCCTGTTATAATTTAATGTGCAGTAAATGTAAAAGCTCATGGGCTGTTCTGTGATCTGCTGATTGCTTACTGACGAGTCTTCACCTTTTTTATATTTCAGCGAGATGTCTCTGTATCCTTCTCTTGAGGACCTGAAGGTCGACAAGGTCATGAAGGTAAAAGAGGCCTCCGAGTCTTGGCTCCTCGGCATCTAGTCTCGCTCGTCGGCTGTCTTCCCTCTAGGCGGGCCAGAACGATGGCTGTTCCGATTAAATCAGAACTTTGACCCTCCCTGCAGCCGTGATGGAAAAAGCCACTGCGTGATGGAAGCTGCCTGATTTTCAAAGGCTTCTGGCTTCTTCCCAGGCTGGGGCCGCCATCGGCTGGTGGGTCAAAGTCCTCGTTTAATCTGGACTTCTGTAAACGTGCTGTTCTCGCTGTGACTGATATTCAAATATCAGGAATGCTCAAGTGCCACTTCCTCCTCAGGTTCCAATTCAGCTGTACACCTCTACTACTGATGCCATTAGTACCTGTGTAAAGTAAAGCCAGTGTGCGTGTCCTGCCCACATCAGAAAATGTCCCCCATAACGTGGGGGAGTAGTTTTCAATTCTGGATTTATTAAGAGCTAAAATACCGGGTGACTTGAGGAGGAAATTGCTTCGGTCAGGTAAGACCAGAGGCAGAGGAGAAACCAGGTGCCCCAGCATCCCTTAAGAACTGGGCTGTGTTTGCCCCAAGGAACACCAGCGATGACCGGCTTAAACAGCTGGTGTCCTGTTATCTTGAGGTTTACAGGAAGCTAGCCCCTGCGTCGTCATCTTCTGTCCACTCTCTGTTTGGCCTCTCGATCTCACCGTTTTCTCCTCCGTCTTCCTTCCTTCCTTCTCAGGCACAGGCGAGTTTTGCCGCGAAGACGTCCTCCCCAGCCATCACAGAGGGGGCTCCTGAGGAGATGCCTGCCGGCCTGGGGGCTCCGAGCTCAGGTTAGTCCCAGGATGTGTCCGGCCTCAGCAGCCTCCATCACTGTAGGTCTAGTGTAGGTTATTGTTACCTGTACTGTGGAAAAACCGAGATCTTTTCAATTTCTTCAATTTCTGTGTATGGTGTTGAAGAGCAAAAAAAAAAAAGAAACGTGTATTGTAAGCTTTTTTTCCTCCTAATTATTTTATGCTTTAGCATCTGATACTATGCAAAAGCGAAGTTGTTTTCAAGGTTTGTGTTTGCGCTACATGCAAAGCATGTGGAGGGTTCGTGTTCCATGAGCTTGTTAGTTCCTGGCCTGCGTCTTGTCGATCACCAGCTGATAACTGGGAGATGGGAGAGAGAGTTTACAGGAAGCTATGGTGGAGCAGCAGTTCGTATTGCTTCGTGGGCAAAGATCCACATAAAAGAAATCATAACTGAGACTGAAGCCTGAGTCCAGAAAGCGGTTCAAGAGCTATTGACCGGGTCAGGATAGGGTACAGAGTAGCACATCTTTATACCCATTCATTTCTAGGTATTGACTGGCCCACTCTTTGTCTCTAGTGTTCCTTGTGCCTTACAAGCATAGTAATATTTGCAGCATTTCTGTGATTTTAGAAGGCAAGGGGTGGGGTTTGAACCTGTTCTCCTGGAAGCATCTGAACCATTTCTGATGCACCCAGTAGGTGCTGTAGCCTGGGGCGAGAGGGACAGGAAGTGAGGACGGGGTGGGGGCAAGCCGTAGAAAGGGGGCCGAATGGGTTAACCGCGGTGCTATTGCTGGCCCGGCTTTCTTTCACGGAAGTACAGAGGCTGAAAGGCCTGGGCCTTTTGTTTTCCCCTTTGGAGCTTGTTGATGGTTGCTATGGAAACTGCTGGCAGCCATAGCCGCTTGAGCCGTGGGAGTTGTGCTGTTTCTGGCCTACGCTCGAAGAGAGATGGAGGCAGAGGGGGCACTGTCTGCTGGTGCCCGGCGCGGCTGCTGCAGGGTGAGTGGGCTGCTGTAATGTACTCCTGCAGGGGTGTTTGACAATTTGGAGGAGCAGTGAGGAAGTTGTCTCGTTCTGATGTATAACAGCCTTAACTCTTTAGTGCCATAAAAGCTTCTCACACTGTCTGTGAAGTCATCTGGGTTATTCACATGAGGATTCAGCTGGGGATGACATAGTAAAGCTTTTGTTTTTTTTGCAAGACTTCCCTTGGCCTGGCCTCTCTCTGGTTTTGCAAAAGCCTGCTGCTCCTTCCTCAGAATTTGTAAATTGGTGTAACTGATGTTGTTGACTAATGGAATGGACACTGCCTTGTTTGTCACCCTTTCTGGAAGTGATAAATTGAAGGAATTAAAGAGACCGAGTTTTGACAAAGGAGTCCTTTACACCCCCCCCCCACCCCACTAAAGTTTTGAAAAAAACATTAGTTTAGGCTGAAGCCCAGATTGTATTTGGGTGAGTTCTAAATTCAGGAACATCACTTTCATTTTAACGACCATGCCTTAAAGCCTCTTTCATGTGAGAAGCTCATAATAATAATAACAACAACCACCTTTATTTTTATATAGTACCTTTAAAGGTGGCTGCTCAAAGCGCTTCACAGAACGACAACAAAAAAGATAAAAAATAAACGATATATCCACAATGGAAATGCTCACTGAGGGGAGATAGTAGGTGGGGGAATGCTCTCTTGTCCTCTTGTCCTTCCTCTAAAGGAAGGGCTCCCTTATCATCTGGCTCAGCCGGTAGTGAATCACTTCAGGACAGCTCCTGCCTTGCAAACAAGACCTCTAGCATCTAAGGGGCATAGGTGTGGGAGTTTTTAAAAAAAAAACAGATTTGCTTTAGTTTCCCTTAAAGCAAAATGCGTGTGCCTGTCCTGGGCAGAGCGAGTGGTTCTCTGTGGCAGCAGTCGGCACCTGCTTCCTGCAGGCTCTGTGTGTGTCGGCCCCGTCTTCCCAGGGCGGCCTGCAGGGGGAGGAGGAGGAGCCGCCGCCGCTGCTGCTGCTGCTACAAGAGAAACTTTGCCAAGGAGCGGTCTGGGAACGCCTGGAAACTATTACGCAAGTCCAGCCTCTTGCAAACACTGACACAACAAGCGTCCCTGTGTCGGACGGACCCTCTCCACACACGCGAGAGTTTGGACGGTGTCCACGTCCTTGCCGCCTGGCGTCTAGCAGGCGGGCACGACCCCCCCCCCCCCCCCCCCCCCCCGTCAGCCCCCCGAGACCCCCAGCGGAACGGGTCATTTGTAGATACAGATAAACCCAAATGGGTGGGGGGTCTAGGTCTTAAACTCGTGTCTGCACCCAGGGGTGGTGGCTCAAATCCGATTTGGGGATCGAGCGATGAGTGCGGGGCATTATAGAAATGGAAAGAAAAAAAAAAGAGCTGGTTTCCTATTTCCTCTTTATTTCAGCTCTGCTGTTATGTTTTACACAAACATAAAACCCTTAATATGAGGCTGTTCATTTAGTTTAGTTTCTCAAGCGAACTGTGGGAAACCAATGTCTGGTCTAAAGCCTTTTGACGATCTGATCATTTCCTGTCGCCGTTTTGATAAGAACACGGGAATGAGAGTTTCTAACGAGAGGAGGCTGTTCAGGCATTTCAGCTGCTTTCAGCTTGAGCCGTGTGGGTTGGGTGTTGGTTCCAGATTCTGGCAATCCTCCGTGTGCAGAGAGGGCCTCCAATTTTCCCTAAAGCTTAACTTCCCGCTCTGTCTTTTGCTGTTGTGTTATCCTGGGGGGGGGGGAACCCTCTTCTTCCCATCGTTTGACGATGTTAACAAGAAGAGGGGAAATTGTTGCTCTGGATTGGCTCAGCCGGTAAGGACCGTCGCCCCAAGTGTAGGCTGAGCTTTGCAATCTGGATGATATGAGTCTGATACTCTTGGGTTGTGTAACTGGGATTCTCCCAGTGGCGAAATGTAAGGGGCTCGCGGCCTTGCAGGGTAGGATTGGTCAGCTGCTTCCCTGTGAGTTCCCAGGTCCTTCTGGGATTGCGACAGCATCCATGAAAGACGTGTCACTCCTCCGGCTGGAATGTAACCCTTTCGGGAGGCGCTGCAGAGTTTGTGGCGTGTGAAAGGGTGAATGTCTCTGGCTGGTGGACTGAGCGGACGCTGCCTCATGCTTCAGTGTGGACACAGTGGCGTTTGCCGAGACGCAGACACCAGGGCTGATTCATTCCGGAGTGGTTACATTTTACAATCGGACGTTTTTAATTATTTTTTTTTAAAAAGGGAAAAATTATTTTTTTTCCTTTTTTTTAAAACGGAAATGGGTTTTTGGAAGTTGCTCCCGATGGTGCGTTCCAAACCTGGTCATTTTCACAGCATCACGACGGGTCTGGAGAAACAAAACGAACGAAGGAGCGTGACCTTGTGAGTAGCGTGATTCTGGTTCGCTGACGGGGTTTGTTCTTCTCCTCTCTCAGTTCTGTATCCGGACCTGCAGGAGCTGGGCGAGTACATGGGGCTGAGACTGAACAGCGACGAGGTGCGGAATAACCTGGCCCTGGTCCCGGCAGCGGACAACGTGAGTCTGAGCGTCGCTGAATCTCGGTGTCCGCCTTCCGTGTTGCACCTGTGCCCTGTCCCCTTCTTTACAAGCCCCTTCCTTAGTTTTATTTATTTTTTTGTCTCGATAAACCATCTGGCGGAGGTTTCTTTGAAACCCCTTCCGAGACGCTTGCCTCCCTTCGGTTCAGCCAGGGCTGCAGGAAGTCTTTACGGATAAAGGACGGGAGTTACGGGAATCAATCATTTTAAGCTAGCATTCTCTTTTTCCGTTGAGAAGGTGATCTTTAAAACCAGGAGGAAATAAAATCGGAGCCGCACGACGGACTTCTGTGAAAAGTTAACTTGCCGGTAAACGCTGTTGCAATAATGTTGATCGGCGCACGAACCTCGGTACACGTGCTCTCTGACGGATGGGCGGGCCCCACTCGGGAGACACGCACACCGTTACTGGACGAACGGACGCAGATAAGCAGACACAAAAATACCTGCGTTGAGCTTTTCATCCACTGCACTGCAGCACCACATCGGCGGTCCGCTGCTGCTGCTGCTGCTGCATTTCTGACTCATCTCTCCAGATCACTAAAAGCCTGTCTGCCATGAGGCTAGAGCCAAGAGCTTTCTCAGCACGGAAGAGAAGCTGACAGGGGGGCAGTCTGAATTCAAAGGAAATGAGGATGTTTTTATCTTTTCCATTTCCTCTGCCAACTTTTTCTTTGTGCTGTTACTGGCTCGGAAAAGGTGCTATATAAAGCCATTTGATGATAAAAATTCCCATGATTCTCTAATGCAGCAACCCTGGTCTGCCTCCTGCGGTTTCCTCCTCTGCCCCAGCTAGTGGAGAACCAAGTAAGATTTTCTTGGCCAGTCCTGATAGCGAACAGTTACTAGTTTTGATTTTTAGTAATTTTGCAGGTACAGCTGAAATAAAAATGTATTCCTTCTGGTATGTGCATTTTATTTCTGGTTGCGTTTACAAGAACAAATGGCATTCGTGTGAGTTTTGGTTGATTGTGTTAATGACTTTGCACCCTTCCAGGGTCTCTATCCAGTCCTGAACGAGGCACTTGCTCTTTAGAGACACTACTTTATCTCACCAGTATGAGATGACATGTGGAGAACACACCAGAGATGCCTCAAGTCAGAAATTGATCCCGGGACCCAAACACGCTGCAAGCTCTCGTTGCTGACCGCCACCCCGCTGGGCTGTGGACGTCGAAAATCGAAAAGATTCAAAATCTCTTTAGGAGGAGCGAAGAAATTAAATAAAATTGCGCGTTTTGACTGTAATGTTTTAGTTAATGGCAGAAATTGTATACATATAAACAACTAAGATTTCTTTAACAAAATTCAGCTGATTCAACAAGCTTGGCACGTTATAAAACTCATAGCAATAATGCAAGTCAAGATGGCTGGGGGTATGTGATTTGTATTAATTGTATAAAATAAAATAACACTGGGCAATTCTGGCCACACAGTGCCAGACATAAACACATGTAATAAGGCTTCAGGAATTCAAGGACATGACTGGATCCAGTGTTTACCAAAATAGCTGATCTTCCCAAGCTATAAATAAAATTGAGTAGCTGGTTATTTAATTTTGACCAGGGATGTTCAGTATCTGATTTTATTCTTAATTGCTTGAGGATGGTGGTCTTTTCCCAGTAGCCCCCATTTCTTGAATACTTCACTGATGTACCGAAACCTTTGTCAGTGTGGCCTCCATGCAACATCTGTGCAGCACATAGTCTGCTATCAACTGTCCTATTAACTGCTCTTGAGCCTTTAACAGCAGATGTTAACCGCATGCTGCACGGTACAGCAGGTTTACAATCCTGCTGTTTCTCTCACAACGTTCTGCATGACCTCAAGCAGACGTATCTCGGATGTTATCAGCTACAGCACCAGGAACACCCGACAGCCAGTCACCCCTACAAGGAAAAATTCAACTGGCTAATCGCCAGCTGATTATATATCCGTACGCCCCTAGTACTGGCTAGACGTGCTCACAGAGCAGAGTGAAACAGATCTCCCTTAATCTGTTTACATTTGTTCCACATTTCCATCTGTGGTCTGCTTCCTAAAGGCCTTTTCTTGTTGTTTTTCAGTAACAATATAGTGACACTTCAGTCAGTTTCAAACAGATGCTCAAAACATCTTTTTTTTTGTACTTCTCGCTAAGGCTTATCTGGTGCCTTGGTGAATGCTTTTAAAGTTTGCTACATGCTTGAGATGGAAAGACTGATTATCACAACAGACGGATGACGTCGCCGGTCTTCGCAAGCGCTTGCCGACGAGGACGAGTTTCCATTCATTCTCTGCTTCTTCCTCTCTCTCTTCAGCAAGTGGCCATGGCGCCCTCAGCTATGGGCGGTATGGTGTGCCCTGTGACGGGTGGCGACGTGGGGGTGCGACGCGCCGAGATCAAGCAGGGCCTGAGGGAGGTCATCCTGTGTAAGGACCAGGAGGGCAAAATGGGCCTGAGGCTGCGCTCCATCGACAACGTGAGTGGCGCCTCGGAGCTGGCTCTAGCAGGCCCTCGGGGTGGGAGGGAGAGGATGGGAGTGAGAGGCCTTCCACCCGCGCTCCCGGCACAGTGTGGAGCTGTGGGTAGTTTTAGTGCCAACAGCGTGAAATTCAGGCTTCCTGGGAGCATCGGGAGCTTGGGTGCTGCTGCTGAGGTCCAGCGTCGGGGGCTCTGATGGGACGAGCACTGTTCTTCAGTTCTGAAGCCCCAGCTGAGCTTTCCAAGGGAGTCCAGAGGGCAAAGACCAGTGATCACACGGGGGTAGGGGGTGAATGAAGAGCGACGGAAGGGAGAGGAGGCAGTTCAGCGCGTCGAGTGTCTCCTCGAGTATCTCGAGCCTCTCGTCGTGTGGCCTCTTGAAGCCGACACCCAGCCTTCCTTCAACAACGTGGCCTGCCTGCCTGGTTTTCCGATTGGGGGGAAAAACACATTTAAGTGTTGCCCCCTTAGTTTCAGCTTGTGTCCCCTGGCTTGTGCAGACTAAGGCAGCTGCCGGAGTGGCTCTTGACCATCCCGTTGGGACTCTTCCTTCCAGAACCATGATTCTCAGTCCAGAGCTGCAGTAGGGTGACCTACTCGCCTTTAGTAGAGCCGGTGAAGTGATGTCTTGGTGCTCCGCCTGCCCTGCTGTGCAGAGAAGCTGCTGGTGTGCGATGGCTCCTCATCGCCCAGGTGGGGGCTGCACTGCGGTGGTGGAGTTCATCACCCCTCTTACACGCAAAGCACTTTGGAGCTGAAAAGTGTTATCCAAATGCAAAGGATTCATTATCTTAAATCCTACAGTGACATTCCTAGTGTTGCTCCTCTCCTGCAGGGCGTGTTTATCCAGCTGGTCCAGGCCAACTCTCCTGCCGCGCTGGCTGGCCTGCGATTCGGAGACCAGGTCCTGCAGATCAACGGGCAGAACTGCGCAGGCTGGAGCCAAGACAAGGCACACAAGATGCTGAAGGTCGCTGCCGAGGACAGGATTGAGCTCATCGTGCGAGACAGGTAGGCCATTAGAGGAGACTACGTCTCCTGCGTATGATGTTTATTCCGAGAGCAACTTGGAATAAATGGAAAACTTAAACGTCCTCTCGGAAGGATGTCTTGGGAGAGGTTTGTATTCTCTTCAGCTCCCCTGCCTTTGTTTTCCGAGCCAGATGTTGGAATTGAGAGCCCAGAAATGCGATTCAGCCTGAAAAACAAGAGAACTAAAAACTCAGAAAGTTCTGGTAGGAGGTAGGAAAGGAGGAAGAGGAGGTGTGTGCAGCTTGTGCAGAGCTGGTGACTAAGGCTGTCCTGGGCATGAATTGTTTGTAGGAGGTGTTCTATAACTGAGGCTGTGAGCACAATTTTTAAACTTGTTCATACCAAGTGAGTAATTTTTTTACCAGATAACAATTGTAGTTTGACAGTGTGCCTCCCGCAGTGCATGAAATAGTCCTGTTTCCTCTGTGACGGATCGCATGTGAGTCTGTCCGTCTGTCTGTCTTCCCCAGGCCTTTCCAGCGCACCATCACCATGCACAAGGACAGCTCGGGGCACGTTGGCTTCATCTTCAAGAACGGCAAGGTCACCTCCATCGTGAAGGATAGCTCGGCCGCCCGCAACGGCCTCCTGACCGAGCACAACATCTGTGAGATCAACGGGCAAAACGTCATTGGGCTGAAGGTGAGGGACTCCCTCGTACGGCCACCCGGCTCCGCCCGTTCCTCAGTCCGCACGCGGGGATGTCGAGATTTTAATTTCGAGAACGGGAAAATTTCGGTTCGAGTCTTAACATCGCAGGTTATGAGAGAGGACAACACAGGGGCATGACAGCGGGCACTTCAGCATCACAGCCCCGGGGTCTCGGGTTCGATTCCATCTAGGTCCATCTAGTTTGCATGTCCTCCGTGTGTTCATATGGGTTTTCACTGGGTGCTGTGGTTTCGTTTCACCTGTCAAAGACATGGAGGTTGTGGAGGAGTGTCCGCTCTAATTCTGCCCTTCTAAAAGGGGTTACAGACAGTCCTGGACTACTGTTGCAGAGGACACGGGTATTGGCTAGGCTTGGACTGTTCTTCAGTCTGTGTTGAGCCATATCGGGGAAACAAATCTGATGGCCTGTGTCTCATCATTAATGTTCTGAAGGACAGGCATTTGATCCAGTATGCCTAAAGAAGGCAAAGAGGTGTTTCAGAGGGAGGTAATGTACATCAGAGTGGGCTACTCACCTGTTTGACTCATATTTGCTGAAATTCCTGAACCTGTTCCCTCTTGTGATTGCAGGACCCTCAGATTAAGGATATTTTGACCTCGTCCTCCAGTGCTATCACCATCACCGTCATGCCTAAAATCATCTTTGAGCACATGGTGAAACGGTAGGTCTGACGTGAGAATTAATACCAACTTCGTCACAGCTGGGCTGACAGCAGGAGCATCTGTACTATAGGGCTGCATCTTCATGGTCTGCAGTCCTGCTGGAGCTGCTCAGGAGCTCTGCGGTCTGAAGGTTTTTGATGCTGTTGCTAGAAAACGATCAAATACACTGTTTTTCTCTGCATAGGTGAGGTGTGGAAGGAGAATAGGGACCAGAGAACTGGGGCAGCAGTGGTTAAGATTCTGGATTTGTAAATGCATTCAGATCCCAGATGAGATGCTGCACTTGTACCCTTGAGCAAGGCACTTCACCCACGTCTCTCCACTGAAAGTCCCCAGCAGAAATGAATGAGTGCAGATTTGTGCTGTTTTGGATCAACCGTCACGCAAGTGCATTACTTCGGCTGCTGGACGTCATCTGAGACTGATCTGTTGTGTGTTTTTTGCAGAATGTCTGCAGGGCTGATAAAATCGGTGATGGACCACTCCATCCCTGAAGTGTGAGGAGAAGCCCAGGAGCCTCATCCACCAAGACATCCGAGGGGGTATCCAGGTGCTCCAGCTCCCACTCCCTGCTGTGTTCAACCACAGTCCCAACCCTAATATCTTCCAAGTTACATTTCTGTTCTGAATGTTCTAGATTTGATTTTTAGCTGCTTTATTTTTTATACACACAGGCGTAGATGATAGTCGAATATTCCTTCCAGCAAATTATTTTATTATACCACGGTGTCCAAAGTTTTGAGCCTTTATCCATGTTATTTTGAACACCCATGCATTGCTGTTCAACCTTCTGCCGATCTGAGTCTGTGCTGGATGGAAAACGTGCTGGCTGTGTGGTGCATTGTCTGTGCAGTCACGCAGGCTTGAGATTAGGAACCTGTAAGATTAATGATTTGTTTAGTCTCATTGCACAGTGTTCTAGCAACACATGTAGGTAACCCCTGGCTGAAAAATGTAAAATAGCCTTTTCATCCTGGAGATAGACTTCGTATGCTAATTACAAGTGAATAACATTTATTCTATTCATTGTTTCAGGAACTGTAAACCCAGTGTTACGTATGTCTGGAAATGTTTTTAGATTTTGTGTAACCACTGATGGCTACACAGGGATGGGATTTTCTGATATGCTGTTATACTTTACTTTGTATTACAATTTCTTGATTTCTATTCAACTTTAAAAGAATAAACATCTTTCAAAACTACGTTTGTCCCTACTCAGTCCCTGTTACTCTTAATTTCTTCATGTTTGAGAATTAAGAAATGAGACAGAAATGCAAAGCACTGTGCTGTCTCCACCCCCATTACATGTAACACAAAGTGTACTAAATAGTGCTTAATATTTTATCATTTATTGATCAGCTTTTGAGTACACATGAGCAAATTAGAAAATACAGGACACCCATATTTTCATGCTGTTTAATATATATAGGCTTTGGGTTCTTTTATTATATAGTGTGGTGAAGTGACTATGGTACAAAATGAATGGAGATGTCTGTACAGATGAATATTGCTGCCATATTTTTATTTTTACAGACATTAGCTCCAATATGTGTTTCCACATAGCTGATACAAAGGTATTCACAGACACAGCCAGTGATTTAAAAGTTTAGCTTGGGCATGTTCAGAAACACGCATATACACATACATACTGTACGTGCAGAGGTACGACATGACTGACCAAGGCAGAGAGCGCCCCCTTCCACCAAACAGAGAACAGATCACATGTCTGCACATCACACTGAACAGAACCGCCCCCCCCAACACTTTATAGGTAAGAGACTTAAGGCCAACAGTTAGAAACAATTAATTCCCTTTCTCAACCTTCAGTACAGCAAACCATGACCCCTTACCGTAGAAATAGCAGGGGAAAAATGAGTTTCCCATGCTACGTTAATTATTTTGTGGCACAATGAATAATGTTTGAGAAATAGATTGCTAGAGAGCGTGGACTACGTAATTTGTGAGTTTTTTTTGGACTTGATGGGGAAGGGGGGGCTTCTGGAACATGGTATTGGGAAGGATCCCAAATAAATTAACCACCACTGTCACAGAATGTCAACAACACTCATAGAAAGACAAGACGATTTATATCCTAGCCTAATGTGAATGCTAACAGTTTCGAGATCACCCCTATTTGTGATTCAGCATTCCCCCATCTTGTTAGTTCGCATCTAGAAAACATTTGGAAAGTGTAACTTCTCTACTGTGAATGATTGTAATCTCAAAACAAAACTCGCCTAGGACAGGACATTGTCTTTGTTCGGAATATAAAAAGTATTGTGTTGTACAGGCTAATTTAAATCTCTACATACCCACCACACACTTGAAACCAACTCCCAGCTACTTGTGAAAAAACGAGTCAGTTTCACCCCTGGTAACGTGCACAAGCCTTCAATTCGGTGCTCAGATTCTGACACATTCAGGGTAGCAAGTCTTGCTGAAAACGTCATCCCTGGTCCTCACACTTCTAGTCCTGTCCCACCGGAAAAGCTTTGATTCGCCGTGGCTAAATTCTGCCACAGAGACCGTCTGAGTCGAGGAGTGCCACTGCTAAAGACAAGTAAAGCAAAAAAACGTACAATCTTTCATTCTAAAGGCACCTAGCCAGAGTGAAATACATGCACCTGAAGAGCCTGTGTCTGACTAACACTCGTCTTTCAAGTGCTTAACATGGCCAGCTGGCCAGCGGACACCGCAAAAGCTCAGAGCTGCTAAAAAATACAGCGTGATTTCCCAGGGTTTGAAAGAATTCTCCTACTGTTTTTGTTCCAAGTCAGTGGGCATTGTGTTGGGTAATTGCTAAGATTTTATACAATAATTTCACAGTCATAAAAATTCTGTTGCCCCTGCTGCATTTCCAATTTCTTCAAACCTGAAAGCTGATACATACACATATCACAGATATGAGCTATGGCTCTATTGCCAGATGAAGATGGATCATATCTTACCCTCGATGCTCAGCAGCAGTATTTCAGCTTGCCTGTGGTGCCACCTGCTGACAGGAAGGGAACATCAAGGCCTGGGCACACCTTAAAATCTGCCTGAACTTTTTTTTCCCCCCACTAGGCCTCGTGTGTAATCCAGATTTGGGTTTTCTTTACAGTTTTACAGTGTACTTTAACAAACCGTTGCAATGAGTCACTAGGAACTCCTTCTCCTTCTCAAGCAGGTTGCCAGGCTTCGGGAAGTGTCCATAATTCCCGTTTGCCTTGAGCAGTGGGGCTAGGAAGGAGAGTGACTGCCGTGCTTATCACTCCTAGACAATGACTGCGTTCATGTCCGTAAACTGTTTCATTGATACAGAAAAAAAGAATGGAATTAATGCCCTGGTCATGAATATGGCTTTTAAGCACATTTTGTACAAAATGTATGCTTAGAAAATTGGGAATGCGCACGGTTGTAACAGTATAAACCCTCATTCAAGAAAACCTTTTCTGTCTAGAATACTCCTGGATGCAAAAACCTAAAGCATTTTCGTGCAATAATTTTTTTTAAATGACGAGCGGCACCTTCCTTCCCAGTAACTCTTTATTGTGACATTGGTTGAGGCGATGGAGCACACTCCGAACAGACATCAAAACAGCCAGTCACGCCCCGAAAATCGCAAAGCTAAAGCACAGAGGATTGTCAAGCGTCAAAGCTAATGTTGCACACGTTTCGGAAAAAAAAGAGTGACAAAAGGCAACTATGTTTGTGTTTAGAGAGGATAGCTCTGTCAAGGACAGCTCCTCAATTTGAGACAAACCACACATAGCTCAGATTAAATATTCTGTGCAATAACAGCTACAAAATAAATTAATCAATCTCATCGGTTTGTAATATTAATTCTACACCACTGTTTTACAGCATATGAATTGGTTAAATCTTCACCTGGAATTCATTTACATATTTAAAAATAACTGCCCCTAGGAATCTAGGGGAGACATCCATCAAGAGACATGCAAAGCAAATCTAAATTTCAAGTAATAATTTTATAAAGTGATTTTACAGTGCAAATAAAAAGGACAGGTTTTGAAGAACAGTATTTGGCATTTCAAAACTATAAATGACACACATTTTAGTATATTTATCCTCTTCGATTTGGAAATTTAATAATCAACAGGTGCTGGTTTTTCCTGCTGTAAAGTTGGATTACCTTTCCTGGGGAAGCCTGCTCTGTAAAACGTGATATATTACACAAACAAAACAAGAGCAAACAAGCAACAGTGCTAAAAGAAAAAGTGGTTTGTTTTTTAAAGATTAAACAGATATAGCAAAGAGCAACAGCTAACCGCACCACCTCTTAACATGACCAATAAAAGAGGAACAGGACTGATTCCTTTAAAGAGAGATCTTAGCATCCCCTCTGAACTCATACTTGTACTCCTAATAGATTGCCTATTGACAAGAGTGTTACTGGGACAGGTAGCGAGCTGTGTGCTGCTCCACAGCGATATCTGATGAAACCGCAATGTGACACTATCAATGAGGTGTTAACAGAGAGCTGTGGAAGATCAGCTACTGGAGACTCTCAGCAGATTTGTGTCGAGTGATCAATTTCCATTTCTTGACAAATTACAACTGATACAATCCTGTGTGCTCCCTCTAACTCCCCTGAAAGTGAGTAAAAGTGTGTATTAATCCTGCAAACAGAGCAGTAAGTTTATGTTCCTCAGCAGTCTTCTTCTACCTCTTCAGTTAGCAAAGTACCATGACAACACTGCGAACTCCAGCAGGGAATGTGGTTACAGGCCTGATGTATTTATTTCAGACATGGCACACGTTTCTGCTATCCTGCAAGCTGTCATGGACATCTATCTGATCACAAGGTCTTCCCTTATTAGCTCTCTGTCCACTCTGTTCACAGAGCAGCAGAAACATTGTCTGTTCGGACCCCTGTAGACCTGTCTTCTAGGACAAAAGCAACAATAAATAGGCACATTTATTGTTAAATTAACATCCTGCCGACTTTCACAAAACCTCCATACCATTCTTTGTTTACCTCTCATTCCCTAGACAACTGTAGATATTAGGCACAACAAAAGGTCATAAAGATTTCCTGGCATTAAATGCACACATAGCTCACCGTGCAAGAAAGAGAACTTCTCCCACTAGAAACCAATACAAAACACTCGCTGTTTGACTAGGTGGGTGCATAAACAATGTCGCATACCAGCTGCTGGTATCGGTCCCAAATCCGATGCCCATCAATATACTCTGTGTACGATTACACATGCCTTCCAGCCCTTTCAGTAGACCACAGATTTCCAGAAGTGCTTTGTAGAGAAACCAAGATCTAAGATCT
This sequence comes from Atractosteus spatula, assembly GCF_055471065.1. NCBI lineage: Eukaryota > Metazoa > Chordata > Actinopteri > Semionotiformes > Lepisosteidae > Atractosteus > Atractosteus spatula. The sequence continues at coordinate 3,460,095 of NC_142724.1, forward strand.
TGATGAAAGGGGGCCATATTAATGGCATCAAAGCAGTTCTTGCTGGATCAGCCAAAAATGTCTTCTCTTACGGTGGTACGGATGGATGTGCTACAGTACTTCAGTCTCAGTGCTGCAGCAGGGACTGCATGATCCGTTGCACCTGAACTGGGTTTCCATAGCAGCAAATCACATGACAGGGTTTGTCCGCATGTGGTCCTGGGAGCTCCAGTCCAGTAAGTCTTAAAGGTCACCAAAATCTCCTACTCCTAAAGAAATTGCCAGTTATTTCAGCAGGTAAACCTGCTGAATTAAGACAATTCTCGTCCCTCGTATATGAGGGACATTCACTTTTCTGAACCACTTGATCCAAATTAACTTCTGAAATTGCTTGTGTGATAGTTACCTATAAAACCTACTAGCATGCGGTTCTCTCTAAGACGGCGAGGACATACCCCTGATTTAAAACCTTTAAGTCTAGAAAGATTTCAATCACCAGGGACCATGCATAGATAAAGTTCAGGAGAACCACCTTTTTGTACTTCAGCCATAATCCATAGCGAATCTCCCTATACACACATTTTCTTTACAGAAAATGGAAAGGAATTCTGGTCTGGGTCAGGGGAGTTCAGTCCTGGTCCAGGAGGGCAGGTGTCTCTGCAGGTTTTCTGGGTCTTTCTAATGCAACCTAAAGAGTCGGGAGAGAAGCTGTTACATTCCTCTAGTTAAGCCAATAATCAGTTTAGGTCGTTGAAACCTGAGCTGGGATGAAAACCTGCAGACACTCCTGACCCTCCAAGACCCGGGCTGGTACCACACATTTTGAAGATTGACCATTTATGTCTCCGATACTTAAAATACTACTTCTGCTGCACAGTGTGAATATACACTGCCTGTGACTCTGGAAGATGGATTCTGTAGGCAAAGACGCCCACATTCTACGCTGCCCAGTGACTGCCAGACAGTGGGGCAGCAACCAGACCCATTGCCCTTTGCTATATCACCAACCTGACCGCCAAGCAGATCCGGCTCCCTTTGCACCGGGCTGAGATACAATCAGTGTCAAAGCACAAGGCCCGTTGTCAGTCCCGGTGTCTCAGTGCAAATGTGGAGGGGGGGGGGACGGTGGGAGGAAGGGAGGCAAGGGAGGGCGTCGCTCGGCTTAGATCTGGGAGCTCCTGTGAACGGGCTGGCCCCCACTCATTTTACGAATGGAGTGCAGAGCCACCGTGCAGCAGCCGCGCAGCAGGGAGCTGATATTGTAGACCGGCTGGCCCTGCCGCCGATGACCCCGGCACAGCCAAGCCACAGTGGGCACGATGGGCACGGCCACGGCCAGCAGGTCCACCAGGAAGTGGCGGCTCCAGTAGCTCTTCTGAGGGCTGCGGTCCTCCGAGGCCCCTCCACTGTCCTCCTCCTCCTCCTCCTCCTCCTCGCCTACCTCCACCACCTCCACGCTGTACGCTGCCGTCTCCTGCTCCTTGGCGCTGGTGGGCTGGCTGGTTTGGGGGGTGGCTGCCTCCCCACTGGGGCCAGTCACCACCACAGACGTGCTGGGGTGGGAGGAAGTGAGGTCCACGGCGCAGCTGAAAGAGATCGGCGCCAGGCTGTGGTCCACATGAGTGGTGTCCATGTCCTCGGCGTCTTCGGAGATCCAGGTGGAGGTGGGACTGCAGGCCTGCGACTTCATCACCTTCTCCATGATGGTGTCCAGGTCCGGGTTGTACTGGACGAAGTCCGTCTGGATGGCTTGTTCCTTGAGGTCCTGGAAGAGGAGGTGGTGGGGGTGGCCGTTGCTGCTGCTCATCTCCACGCTGCTCTGGCCGCTCACCAGCTTCTCGTAGGTGGAGCTGTGGTGCAGCCGGGAGGCCGCCGTGCAGGACGTGAGCAGGGAAGCGTCCTCCGAGAAAAAACCCGTCTCCAGGAGGTCCGTCCTGCTGGCGCCGTCCTCCCCGCCCGCGAAGCCGCTGTCCAAGGTCTCCTCCCCGTTGAAACTGGGGAAGTCGTTGGCGTTCTTCTCGGGCGCCGCCTGGTCACTCAGCTTGGTGTAGGTGGAGCTGCGGGTGAGCGAGCGGGCTGGCGAGCCCCCCGCAGACTCCGAGATCAGGCCGCCCATCGCCTCCTCCTTGGGGGACCCGTTCTGGGCCAGCTCCATGCTGTGCAGCAGGGTCTCCAGCTTCTTGTTCTGGATGTTGATGTCCACAAAGTACTTCTGCACCCCCTTGTCCTTCTCTGTCAGGTTGCTCCTGACCGTGTCGATGACCTGCTTCAGCTGCTTGATCTCCTTGCGGGCTTCCTTCAGAGCCAGCTGGGCCTCCACGCGGTGGCACTCCTCCTCTATCCAGTCCTCCTGCATCCTCGCCAGCTGGGTCTTCAGCTCTTCGATCTCGGTGTCCCTGCAAAAATACAGGCGGTCACAGTCCAGCACAGGAGCAGCAGGGGTGCTTCACATGCAAACAGCTTGCATGGGAAAACAACTGTCAGCAAGCCTGCACAGTGCACCTATGAGGTTACTTGCACATACAGATAGGGCCTAAAACTGGCCCTTGGACAACGACAGCGCACAGCTCAAGGCACAGGTACTCAACAGATAATGCATCCAAGACATCACGAAGATCACACTGAGCCCATGTGACTTTAAAAGCACCGTTAGGAACCAGGTGATTGCTGAAAAAGTGCCTGTTACAAAACGCAAGTTATTTATTTTTTATTTTTTTACCAACAATGGCTTCACACTCAACTAGGAGATCATGCAAACTGCCAGTGCTCCTGAGAGTCTGGAAGGGTTTCCTGTCTGGTGTTAGAAGAGCGAGGCCACTTCCTGAGGCACTCTGCTCTCTCTCTCTCACCGGTCCTGCAGCTTGTCCAGGGTCTCCTTCAGCCGGGCCCGCAGGTGCCGGATGCAGACCTCCTTCTGCTGCAGGGGGGTGAGGTACTGCTCCGGGGTGGGGGGCTTGATTCCGTGGTTGTCAGTGCAGGACGCGTACTTGGCATGTCTTCTGGAAACACCCCCCGTGGGGAAGCACAAAGTTCACTGACAAAGCTTCAGAAGTGGCAAGTATTTAATCTTTGTCATTTAAATAAAACAAATGTTCTAATAAAAAAAAGTGTTTTTTTGTTTGCCAGTTCTTCAAATTACATTACAAAGGAAAATGTTCCAAAAGGCAAAACTTAGGTGACACAGTGGCACACAATCTGAGAGTTTGGGAAAAGGGACAGTAATCCTACGGGTTTCTCAGCTCTTGGATGGAAGACAGAGCTCAATTCAAAAACAAAATCCTAATCAAACCCATCACGCACTGTTCAATAGAAAATCTAAGCTATGGGCTGCTTGCAGATGTGCATCAGCTGTCTCAGGATGTGTGTGTGTATGGGGAGTCGCGCCAGTGAATCACACTACAGTACATTAAATGGGATGAAAATTGAGAGATGAAATGTGACACTGTTGCGGTTTTCCAATGTCTTTACAGTATGTGAGGGCAGTCGAGTCCTGGTTCTGGAGGGTCAGTGCGTCTGTGGTGTGTCAGGCTCCCATCCAGACTCTGCTCTTGGACTTTCAGGTGTCTTAAAGCTACAGCAAACAAATCCTACCCAATGAAGCATTTAGGCTTGTGAAAGTCTTTAACCTAATCCTACGCAGGGAAATAGCACGGCCACCATTTATTTTCCTTGCATTGCCTCATGCTTGACCACACATTTCACATCAGTCTTACTCAGCCCCCCCCCTCCAAAATGCTTGCTTTAGCAAACAGTCGAGCAGCAAATAATTTCTCACTCCCAACACCTGCTCTGCTGCGTAGAGAGGTGGCTGGTGCAGAATGGGTGAAGCGAGTCCCTTCCTCTGTGGAAAACACCGAGGGATTCTTCTGGATCAGATCAGACGTGCAAACCAGAAATGCAAGGAAAAGCATCAGTGCTTGATAATGCCTGAATTACAGTGGGATTTGAATTCTTGGTTAGATGTTATAAGGGCACATCGCTCTTAACATCTGTGCAGGATGGCTTGTTGGGGAAACCAGGGCTTGTGACGCCACGGGCTACAAGCTGGGATGGGTGGGACGGGTGTCCTTACCTGGGGGTGGGGCTGCCATCGCTGCCTTTGCACGAGCCGGAGTTGCTGCTGCTGCTCAGAGAGGAGGTGCCGTAGGCGTCCCGAACGTTGACCTGGGAGGCCGGCCGTCTGGAGGGGCGCAGGGGAGGGAAACAAAGAGAACCTGCTTGTACTTAACGGACCCGGGGAACCCTGTCACAGCCAGGCAGGGCGCCGGCGTCCTCCGACACAGCACACTCGTTTGGTTTGCGCATCGCCTCCAGGCGCTGGCGTCTGCGCAAAGCAAATGAACGACGACGCAGAACGGAAAGAGAAAGACCAGGGGGTTGAATCCCTAACACACCACTCGACAGACTCGACCGGACAGCAGGCGACGAACAGAAAGACTCCAGATGCCACAGACAAGACCGTACAGGAGACATCCACGGACAGCAAGCAAGCCCGCGTACTGTAGGCACGTTTCAAAGTGGAGGGAGTTGAAAAATGCTGACCGATTCTGAAGCTCCAGCTGTGACGAGGAAAGTATTCCACGACTTTGGCGCATTGAAACCAAAAGCCCTGTCTCCATAGGAATGTAGTCTAGCTCTATGAACCTGCAATAGTCAAAACTTCCCAAAGATAACAGATTATAGTGGGCATGTAGTGCACAAATAAGGAAAGAAAATATGATCCAAAAGAACTGAAAGAATTCATTCCTCAAAGTATGCAGAGTAATGTTGTGATGAAACCTCATTGTCCCACACCTGTCCATGGGTTGTCTCCTGAATGCTACTCCAACTACACACTTTCTTTTCGGTCTGAAAATGACTTTCTGCATTTTTGAGTGTTGACCCATGACGTATTTTCTGAAATATGTATGCCTTTCATCTCTAAAATCTGTGTTTAGAAACAGATTCATTTAAAATAGCAAATGAAGGTTTTGAAACATCTGATAAACATGTGGATTTATGCATGGTACTTTTGGAACTCATATTCAAAGATCCTGAGGTCTCTCTCACAATGGGTTAATTTCTCACTCTGTGACTTTTTTTTTAAATGGATCATTATTAATGTTCCAGTCTTACATTCCTTAATTCAAAGACCATTAATTGGAGCAGCACAACGGTACTTATAACTCATTTCCTTGAGAGATATTAATCACTGCAGGAAGGACTGTTTAAAAATTTAAATACAGTCCTTTGTCTCCACCTCGTTAAAAAAAAGTTCCTGAATAAAATCCCAAACTTGGTCGTGGAGGAATAATGTCTCTTCTGGAGTTCCAGCCAAGTTCTTAATCACAGGGTAACCGATTTCAGTTTTCTATTTGTTTATATTTTTTTATTTACATACTCAAAAGGCGTCTTTTTATTACAGACATTAAATGGTCGGATTAGATGATCATGGGGAAGGATTCTGGTGCTGATCTCACTAAAATTAAATAATCACCATCAGAAATTATAGCAGCAGACCAGTTAAAAAACGGGTTCTAAGGAAAAACCAGTTCACAGCAGGTCCAAGTCTCATAGAAAGGGTGAAGTAGTGAAGTCTGCGTGTTCTGTAACAAGCACGAGCCAGTGGGACATCTGCACCAGGAAGAAAAACTATTCTTCCATTTCTACCATTCCCAGTTTTCCAGCTGCTCAGGAGGTCTTCGGCTTGCTGTTGCTTGGAAGTCGGGAGAGAATAGGCCGTTAGTGAGGCCTCCGTTTCCCGAGGCCATTCACCTGGTACCCCCTTCTTCACTTATTCACAGAATAGGTAGAGACAAGGGGGGGCTGTTAGGAAGGTGACATGGGGGCTGCTGAGCAGGCTTGGACAGCAGAGGAAAAATAACACGAGCAAGCATGGAGGCAAGCGTACTTCAACACGCACAAGCAGAGTCAGGAAGGTCGGGCTCGTCCCACAGCACTGAAGGTGCTCTAACCAGACAAGACCAGGGGCACTGACGGGGCGCCTCCCACACAGCACCCGCCGCAGCGTTCGGGGATGGCAAGATGGCACAGTTTTACAGGTCATTAGTGGACTGAAAGTGTGGTTTTTTCAGGGAGGTCCAAGAGACATTAAAATATTGGCGTTCCAAGATTAAATGAGAGGTTACAAAAGAGGAGAGGCCGTGGGGTTAACTGAGAGTTCATTGATCTCGGGACCCTATCCAGTCATTTCTTGAAAGAAACCAGGGAATCAGCTCCAACCACATGGCTGGGCAGCCTGTTCCCCTCTCCCACAGCCCTCGGGGTAAAGAAGTGCCCAACCCCTCCCTGCTCTGGATTTTTAATGTGTGCGTGTGCGTGTGCGCGAGAGAGAAATAAAAGCGAAGCTCACGCTGAAGGGGAAGACAACATTTGCTGCAAGCGGCGTTTCGGCTGCAGAGCCTTCAGGGGGTTGAATCTGAGGAGAAAACAGAAATAGGGGCGAAGCTCGGCTGCTGGTTCACCAGAGGACAATAGAACATTTACTAGTTTTTGTGAAAAAAAATAATTTAGAAAGTACAGGCTGTGGATGGAAAACTGCCCTTCGGTCATCTCGTCTTCCCCTCCACATGAGGAGTGTGTGTTTCTGTGAGCCCTCACTCAGAAACGCTCCGGCGGGTTTTAGATCTCTGGCTCGAAATACAGCTTCACTCAAGTGCGGTTCGAGAGAAGCTTTCAAAAGCAACTCCCGAAAAGGGGGTCAATCGTGCCTTTAAGATGGACGAGAGTCTTTTTCGCTCACAGCAGAAGGACCAAGTGGCTGATAACACTTAGTTTTGCTTCTCTGGAACACCATCTGGTGCTGCGAATACGATACTGAGACTTGACAGATGATCCTTTTATATAATCCCTGAATTCTAGTTAGGAAAACCGATTGAAAATAAAACTCATTGCATTACTAAGTAATATATGCTGCTCGTAAAATTTAGTCACATTCTTCAAAATCTTACAATGGTCCCAATTATGAGGATCGCTGGTCACTGTAAAGGAAGCTTGATCATGTACCAGCGCAAAGGGACCAGACATACATATTCAATCGAATCCAATACATTTCATTTTAACAGCCTCCACTTTATAACCAGAGTTATGAAGTTACAAAACTTTTCTTTTTAGCAAGATCTATGTCTGATTGCCCTACATCCGTATAAATCTGTATGCTCTTGTTTATTTTTTTTCCTTTTATGACCTTTTATTCTATTTTTTTGGTCTTTTTCTTTATCACTTTGTACAACATCCTTGGGTTTTGGAAAGGCGCATTATAAATAAAATAAAAATAATAGTCCATGAGCTAATGCCTGGGGCTCTGAACCAGCAAACTCTGGAGCACTTGTGCCACATAAGCAAGGGCGTGTGCCTGGCGTGGGGTATTAAAGAGCGTGCAGCCAACGCGTGCTTCCCCACTGCCAGCCAGCTGGCTGCGGCAGTTTCAGATTGCAATGTTTTCTGTATTCCTCCGGGAAAGCAAAAGTGCCTTTCCAGAGTGAAAAGGCAGTGCGCTAATGGCTACAAATCATTAGCGCTTGCGAACTTGTCTTTACCCTAACTCGGCAAAGGCATGCTCTAATGAAGCCTGAAAAAGCTGACTTGGATAAAACAGCCCCAATGCATCTCTGCATCTTAAGAAACTTCGGAGCCTCTCAAGTCCTGCCCTGCCGACATTACTGAAGGGAGGGACGGAATTCAAATCCCTCGATGGAAGAGGATGTGTCTGTGAGATGGGATGGGAAATAACGTGCATTCCTCAGGTGTCTGCAGGTGAAAGGGTGTAGCTGTGGGATCAGGAGGCGGATCAGTTTTGTGCAGGGGGCGGGGTGAGGGTCACCACAATGCAGGCGTGACTTCTGATGGGGCTGTGATCTACCTGCTGTGATCTACTGGGATCTACCTGCGCGATCCAGCCGAAGATCTCCTGCTGGCGGGGGCGGACATGGAGACGGCCTCACTCTCGGACCGCGGCGATGGCTCGTCAATCCCAGGCAGCCTGGGAACACAGAGAGAGCAGAGCCATCAGTGATCTCAGTCCCGACTTACAGTGAGGTTCGCCCCCGGTGACGCACGACAGCACAGCGCAGAGCAAAGCAAAGCATTCATTTTCAGCATAAACGCTGCAACTGGACGTGGCAGGCAGGGGTCAAACATTTTTCAATTTTTGCTGCAGTGAGCCACAACATCCACCTTCCTGAGAAGATGGGAGAGATGCGAGTGTTGCTGGACTTTCCCACATAATGTGACTGCCCTTGAAATATTTTCTGGGATATGAGCAGGAGAGCTGCAGACTTCAGGAAAGATGCTTATTAAAAAAAGGCATGTGGGAATGCAGAATAGAGATGCCAGTGAAATGAATAAATGAATAATATTTTAGACAGGTGGTTGTGTCATATTTTGCAGGTACTCTTTTAAAAGATTCCTTATAACAAAAGAGCAGGTATGGCAGATAAACCAAATAGCCCTTTTAACAATTGTTTTTAAAAAGGATTCTGTCCTTTACAGCCAACCCTGAGAACCAGTGAAATCATGTATATACTGTAGAAGCACAGACAGTGTACTATTCACACAGCAGTGGTGACTGCCTGACTATGGACACACAGCTTCTGTTCTGCGTCAGCATTTCCTCAAACACGCGCTCGGCTCCTCACTGTTCGCGATGACAGCCTGTGGTTGTGTGATCCAATGGGATACACAGGACTTCCACTGTTCACTTCAGAAAGCAGTCTCAGCAACTGGGCCCTGATCCTTAAAAATGCAGTACTGTAATTAAAACCGAGGAAATTGAAGTTGCAGTATTTGTCCATCAAAAAGCAAAGCCCTGAAACACTTTGAACCTTAACGTGTATTTAGAAATGCACTTCAATGAAGGACCACTTCAATGCCTTTGCATCATCACAGTTGTTTGCAATTGGTCCATGTTTTGTGTATCAATGTTCTGGCACTGGGCCTTCTGTTCGCACCTGGAAAGGACATCAGTCCAACCAGCTCTCTAATAGGGTTAGTTTGGTTCCACTCATCTTACAAGAACCCGCCAGCTGTACATGCAAGAGCTCCACTGAGAAAATAACAAGCAGGGTTTAGGGCAAGGCAACCCAGACCTGGTCCTGGTGAACTCAGCGTCTGCTGGTGTTCATTCCTGCTGAGCGCTCACTTACTGGAGCCCTTCACTGAGCCGATGATGATTAAATAGAAATTCAATATCCTTCTCAGCCTTTAAATTGCTAGACAGACTAATATTTTAGAAGCGGCTTAAAATCTGCAACGCTAAAAAACTAAGACAAATGCCTAAGCAAACAAACCAGCGTACGCTATGAAAAAAAAAAACATGTGCATGCGTTAAAAAGCAGGGAAGTCAGAGGAAACCAGCTGTTGGTTAGCAATAAGAGACACACAGGCCTGGGCTTAGAATTCTAACTCGTGCTCTTTAAAACCACAGATGTAAACGATCCACACAAAAGAAACACAGAGGCAAAATCCATACTGCTTACAGCAGCTTTCTCACCACTGTTGCCTAGCAACCTCTGAACTGCGTAGCTTTTCTGATTTAAAATAGAGAAATGCTTTAAATATAAATAGAAACAGATGACAGCTTTTGGCTTTCACCCAGCTGCAGACAGAAAACAAAGATCAGAGCAACCCGTGAATAGCCCGCTGGAAAACAAAAGGCACCCCCCCCCCCCCCCAAAAAAAAGAGGCCAAGGTGTTTAATAACAGGACATGGACACGACCACAATGCTAACCCGTTTTCTCTTTGTACGCCTCGGCAACAACACACATCTGCAACCGCATCAACCGCGCACCGCTACAGCATCAGTCAGACCCTGCGCCTGGCTGGCCAGCATCAGGCGTCCGAGCATCCTTTCCAGCGCCAGCCACCGCCGACCTCGTCTCGTGCGCGAGAAACCTGCCTCGTGCAAGGCCAGCCCGCGCGGAGCCAGGGCTCGGCGCTGCTCCAGGTCGCTGGGCGCTGGAGGAGGTCCCATCGCAAGCGTGTCCTCAGCCCCCCTCAGCCCCCGACATCCCCATGACTGTGCACAGGAATGGCTTCCCCCGGCAATGCAGAGCGCAGGCAGGCAGGCGCACTGCAGCTTCACCTAGATCACCCCCGCCAGCCAGCACGACGACACAGGCAGGGAGGGACTGTTGGGAGGGAGGCTGTGTTGCAGCGATCTAGAGCACTATCCCTCTCCCCCACCCACGAGCTTCCTCAGCTTGCCACTACGCCGGAGCCCCACTCAGGTCCTTCACTACCATGGGGTCTGGTAAACTCAGGAGCAGAGCCTGCAGCCAGGGCCTGACTTGACCAAGACGGAGGGAGCCGTGCTCCTTGAACAACCTTGAGAGGCAGGGGGAGGGGGGCGACAGCATGTGTGGTAAAGAGCTCCTGCTCGTGTCCTTGCAGCTGCAGAACCATGCGACCGGGCCCTGCGTCTGCGCAGCGGCCAGCATTTCTCCAGCACGAATCATCCGTACAGTAAGCAGTATTAATCTCAGACTGGCTCTGCTCTCCCCCCGCTGTGCAGGACCTCACTGTACACGACCACTCGAGTCCGTAACAAGTCACCTTGGCAACAAGACCCTGATGCACTTCAGTAAAGGTGACCTTGACACGACCGGGAAGTGAACGTGCTTCCAGCTGCACATTCTCCCTGCAAAACAGGCGCAGGAGAGGCAGGAGGATTGCTCTGACTGCCACACCTCGGAGTCTCCAGCCACACTCACAGAGACAGTGCGAGGAGTTTTACATGCAGAAGCACTGAGATGTTTCTGCAGATACAGGACTACAATGAGCAGAGAGTTGCTCTCTAAGCCCTTCTGTATGCTTCTGTTAATATGAACATGCGAGTATAAAAAAAACCCCACTGAAGTCCTGTATTTCCCATTCTAGGCAGCATGGAGCCTATTTTCTTAGAGGAAAGAAAAACAACACCCAACACCCCTGACCATCAACAGGGCCGAGCAGTGTCCTGGGGGCTGGGACACCAGCAGGATTCAGAAACAGCTCAACTGTGCCCTGCGCATGGGTGACCTGCTCCATTGCAGAATGACCAGTAGTGAAACGGAATCCCAAGTCAGTTTTGTTAAATACAACTGCACTGCGGTTTGAAATATCAAGTGCATTTTGCAAAAACCATATTGAGGAACACATGACTTAATAGCACATGAGAAGCAAAGTATAAGTCCGGTAGAACAACCTCAGCACTATAACGAAGGAAATAATGTAGCATTAACTCACTGCCAATTAACCTTTAAATCTGCCTTTCATTTCACAGCACTTGTGCCAGACACTGCTCCCTGTTGAATGACTTGCTGGAAGGCACTGGAGAATTAGAGAGAAAAATGCTGATCCACCGCAGCCTTGTGGGGGTACAGACAGGATGAGATCAGAGAAGTCTTGATTAAATGAGGCTAAAGCGAGGAAGAGAAACTTGCCAAGGGGGGTAATTCGATGTGCGCTGAGTACTCGTCGCGTTCTCTCTCCACAAGATTTCCACTGATCAACAGAAAGTCTAAAAACTATACATCTACCTACCCTATATACCTGCTACACATACAAATAATGCAAATAGGATTGTGCTGCTCAGATCCTGAAGTGTCTGCTGCCGTTGCGTTAACACGTAAGGTGCTTCTGTTCTGTCAAGGGGATGCTCAGAATAACAAACAGATACCTGTTGCTCCCAGAAGACATCGGGATTCATTGTCGTCAGCAACGAGGTGCTAACCATATCATTAAAAAACGAAACACAGCAACCCAGAATTCAATAAATGATGCAGACAGATGGCTCGATATCCCAGGATATATACCCACAATACCATAATTCCACAAACTGCTGTGGTTTACATGTCATCACTGACGAGCATGTAATGTCAGGGATTCTGAAGTTTTCAATTTCTCAGTCACACCAGGGCCACACTTTCATCCCACCTCTGATTTCTATTAACTATTCGTTATTTAATTAGAATTAATGAACTATTAATTATTTGAATAAGTAGGATCTACTGTGGTTGGCTTGGTGGCAAAGTGGTTGGCACCGCTGCCCTGGGGCGAATTCCTGGGGTGCTGTCTGTGTGGAGTTTGTATGTTCTCCCCATGTTTATGTGGGTTTCCTCCGGGTGCTCCGGGTTAATTGGCTTCTCGGAAAATTGGCCCTGGTCTGAATGCATGTGTGTTTATGCGTGTTTCTGTGTGTCTGCCCTGCAATGGACTGGCGTTCCACCCAAGGTGTACCCCACCTTGTGCCTGGTGCTTGCTGGGATAGGCTCCCCGCGACTGTGAATTGGAAGCAGCGAATAGAAAATGGATGGATAATAATAATTGCTTACACTTATATAGCGCTTTTCTGGACGCTCCACTCAAAGCGCTTTACAGGTAATGGGGATCCCCTCCACCACCACCAGTGTGCAGCCCCACCTGGATGATGCAACTGCAGCCATAGTGCACCAGTATGCTCCCCACACACCAGCTCTCAGTGGGGAGGAGAACAGAGTGATGAGGCCAGTTCAGAGATGGGGATTTTTAGGAGGCCGTGACTGCTAAAGGCCAATGGAAAATTTGGCCAGGACACCAGGGTAACACCCCTACTCTTTTCGAGAAACGCCCTGGGATTTTTAATGACCACAGAGAGTCAGGACCTTGGTTTTACGTCTCATCCGAAGGATGGCGCCTTTTTACAGTATAGTGTGCCCGTCACTATACTGGGGCATTAGGACCCACATGAACCGCAGGGTGAGCGCCCCCTGTTGGCCCCACTAACACCTCTTCCAGCAGCAACCTTTCTTAGTTTTTCCCAGGAGTCTCCCATCCAGGTACTGACCAGGCTCACACCTGCTGAGCTTCAGTGGGTTGCCAGCTGTGAACTGCTGCTGGATAGATCACCTGTTTTATAATTATCTGAAATGTGAAAGGAAAAGTGCCTTAAAACTGCTGGCCCATCCCTGTTCCCTGGTCTACACATCCCCCACCAAACAAGGATATCACTTAACATGTCTCCTTACATCCACAGACTCCTATATATGTAAAACTATGACCATTTAAACTCAGACAACCAGAGGGCAGACAAAAACTAGGAACGAGGAAAAACTAGGTATAATTCTGATATAACATCACTGATATAATTCAAAATACTTTATTAAACCCCAGGGGGACGATTTTAGAATTCATGTGTATTCAATTCCACTCGTGCTGTGGTGATTTGCCATCTTTGTTAAAACCACCTGTTGGATTCAAGTTCACACGGCACTGAGCATTTTATTAGCTCCTACATTTGAACTGCATGGGTTTGTAAACACATACTCTACTCACAAACTGTTGGCTTCCAGGAGTGTGATTAGTTTACCTTACGCCTTGAATTTAAGAGGGAGAGAAGCAAAATAAAAAGCTACTGGCTGGATTTGTACACCCCAACACTTTCAGCTGTGCAGCAGCTCCTCAACGCCCACCCTGAGCTCCTTCTGTCTCGGGCAGCATGGATGACGCTTTGGTTGATAACAACGCTGTACCCTGTACTCCCTGGCTTCTCTGACAGCTTCTGCTTTCCTGACTCCTAGCTGTAATTTCATTTAGTTAAATTATTGATGCCACCGTTTCTTACCATGCAGTATTTTTACACTGAACAGATGACTCATCCATTAATCAGGAAAGGAGGCCTCTGCAGCATCAGCACTCAGAATCTACGGCTCTCAGTGAAGAGGGAGCCACTGCTGGGCATTAGAGGCACCTGGTGACTCTACAGTACTGTTCATGGCTTCACCTGGGAACAGTTTCATTTCAAGGGCCTTGGCTTCATTAAGTGCTTATGAGCTTGCCAAATATGGCTTTCGCAAATTCAGTTTAGAATGTTAGCAATACTTCAGATCTGTACAAAACGTGTTCTCACCAGACTTGGAATTTATGTTTAAAAATCAGGTACTGTTTCTGTGCACTCTGGACAGGGATCACAAGCTCAGTGTGCTTCATGACACTCCAGAGTATTGGCAGCTCTCCTCTCTGGACACACTGATTCATTTAATTAAAAAATTCAAAGTGAGGTCCTAGATTCAGTTTACTGTCTAGAGATCAATGCAAAATAATGACTACATTGTTATGAAGACAGGCACGTGCTTGAATCGGGTGTCCCCAGTCATGGTCCTGGAGGTCCAGTGTGTCTGCAGGTTTCTTGACAGCACTGGAAACTGAAGAGCCCTGGAAGAAGCTGTTAAACCAGTCCAGTTAAGCCACTAATATGCTGTTCCAGGTCAATATGAGCCAAGCTGGACAGAAAATGGACTGGTCTATAGATATAGCAGCTCTGCAGGATCAGGACTGAGGATTCCTGGTTAAAACTAGTCTTTTGGCTGACTTTTTAAAGTCACCTGTAAGTAACTGGCAATGACAGCCTATGGCATATGATAAAATAAAATAAGCCACTCATGCATGATTCAGCAATGTACAGATATTGGAGCCACGAGAAACCCATACTGTTCTATAATAATTCATTCAACATTTATTTAAAACATCTTTGTACTCTTAACAGAAACAGACTAACAGCTATGAGAAACAGTACAATTACTCTGAATTCCACATTGCAGTCACTGACTATTTTTTATTGATGGTTATGCATGTTAACTGCATCTGTTTTTTTCCCCCGGAGTTTTCCAGTATCAGGATTACAGATGAAACCGCATTGGCAGGTCAGTTTTAAAGTCACCTTCTGCATCTACACTGAGAAATAAGTAACTGTACAGTACACATCCCTTTTCTTGTGCAAAAGCACAGCAGACTCAGTGCACTATTCATAGATTGTTCTATTTTGGAAACATTTTGGAAAAACATCTCCGTAAAAAAAAAAACCATGAATTGTGGCTGCAGACTCTTTTTTCCCCAGTAAAGAAGAACCGCAAGCATATATAATTTAAACATTTTGGTAATTAGAATTACTGTAGCTGCAGTTCTCTTTTTAGATTAAGCCTCACCATCATTATGATTGTCATAATCTGTGATGCCATAGCCTTTTCTCTTTAACAAAAAACAGGCCTTACATTTCTGGAACAGCAATGAACCCTAAAATAAACGATTAAAACATATAAAACCGCAGTTTTTCTGTAAGGGAAGACTAAACATCAAAGGTCAAGCTTGCTAATTTTCAAAGACCATCATCAAACGAAGTATCACCTTTCATTCTCTCTCCTTCAGATCCAGCTGAAACAGTTTATTTTAAATGTCACAGAGGAAATTAACACAACAGTAAAACATTTTGCCCAAATCCCACACAAAACATAGACTCGCTTGATCTCGTAAGTCTGACTTGTGATGAGCATAACCAACCAGCTCCCAATCGGATATCTGGAACATATCAGGACAAACCCAGCAGAGGTTTTAGCAGTAAAGGAAGACAATGCAAAGCTAAACAAGGATTGGATTTGCATTTACAATACCGGTAAATTCAACCAGGACCTATCATTCAAATGCATGGGTAGTGCTAATAATGACAATATGAAGGGTCACATTTTGTTAGTGCTAAGGCGAAGCGTAGGGTACTCTGCTTCTGTCTGTAGTATGCGTGGACTGCTGTCGAGTTGTCTCAGGTACCCGTGCAGCAGCACATACAGTACATGCAGAGAGAAGGGAGTTCGAATTTTGCCATCTCTCAGCATGGCGAGGTCAGCAGATCGCTGATGGCTGATGTGCTTCATGTGTTTGTACAATTGTTTTCCATGTAAAAGCAGTTCTGTTCCTTTTTTTTTTTTAACCATAAAGGACATGCACTGTAACTCACAGACACCTTGCCATGGAAGCCTCAGAGTTTTACCAACAGGTGTCCTGTTAATGAAGAGTTTTTAACCTCTGGAATGATCGCACAGTGTGACCTAAACTAAAAAACAAACGCTGTTCCATTTCAGTGACGTTTTCCCCGCTACGCTTACACCTGCAAAGGTACCTTTTCATGATTTGCAATTAAGCCATGCACTTTACAAGCCATGTGCTAACGCCCGGTGACGTTCAGTTAAACGTCACGCACAGCACGAAATGTTCATTGCTTTTATTTCCAGTCTGTTTTCACCAAAATCTTTTCCCTCCTGTCTTGTGGATAAATTAGACGGATCGCCGGGCTCTATTCCGGGACCATGGTCTGTTTCCCCGGCAACGGCGAGACACTATGGATCCCGGCATCAGAAATAACACAGATGCGCTGTCCAATTATTATTATAATGGACATTGATCGTGCCCGTTTGTGTTTTTGTTGTTGCTTCCCCCCCCCCCCCCTCCCACAGGTTAGGGAGGCTTCTGTTAGAAATTAAGAGGGGGGTAAAAAAACTCAAAATCCTCAAAAGATCAGATGGAGAAACAACGAATTGGCTAATTGGATTTTCCCCAATGAGAAATGACCTTTTTTTTTTTTATTCTAGCAGGCGGAATTCAGTTACTATAACGGTTTCATTGGATTGGATTACCTATTGTGTAAAACCCGTTTCACTGACAACGCGCAAGATAAAACCAAGATCTTAAACGAAGTGAAGTAACACACTTATTAATCGTATAGAAGAAAATGAAACAACCACCCATTTCTAAACGAGTGACGTGAAACATTTTCCCCTCTTCGTCCTGTCCATCGCCAGGGCCTCAATCCTACATATGATTACACCGATGTGGATCCTGTAGGGGGGGAGCGAGTCGACTAATTATTCAACGCAATTGAAATCGACTGATGAACACTGGACATCCGTTATTCAATGTAATGTTATCGCCACCGAAATAAAAAAAAACACGTTTACAGAATTCCAATTAGCAAAAGACATTAGCACAAAAGTAAGACGATTATAAGATATTTGATCATAACCGCATACTTTTAGAGAACTACGGCCGTCTTAATCAAGATCGATCTTCTCCTATGACAACGTCCGCAGCCAACACTAGTACCAGACCAAAGACCAGGCGTCACTTGGGCACAAACGCTTGTTTTTTTTTTTAATTTAAAATAACCAGAACGCACCAAGGTGAATGCCGTGTGTTTCCCGTGAAGGTTTTAAAATGAAACTGGGTTAAACGGAAGCCGACTTTGAGGCGGGCAGCTCACCTGAGAATAACCAAGGTGTCACGCTACCATCACACGCAGGCTGGATCCTGGCGCAACATCACTGCAGGGGCAGCGGCGACTACACCACTCTTAACGAATGCAATCAGAAAAGCACCATGCCATGCCTTTAAACATGCACACAAGCAGCAGACCCCCCAAAAAGTATATTATTATTCGACGTTATCCAATCGCGCAAAATTCCGGAGGCGCAGTCCTTGATGTGTCCTACAGATGATATTGCACCTCTCCCCTAAGGAAGTTCATCCCAATAGCAGCTGACGAAACAACACACGGGGACGATTTTAAGGCATTTTGACATTTTTTTCTTTACCTTTTCAGGGATCCATTTTTTTTTTGGACCTCGGCCGGTTTAGTGGCGATTATCTCCCCGAAAACAACTCACCCGGACTCCAGCGGTCTTCCAGCAGCGCAGCGACGGACGCTGCGGGGTTTGTGGGCGACACCGCCAAACGATCCAGACACGGACAGCTGCGTAGCTCCCAAGCCTGGCCTCTTAAAGGGATATAAACTCGGTTTTGAAAAATGCGCGGAGTCATTTAATGACAGGAGAACAGAATCTACCGAAGCTCCCCCAAGCCGGTGTGTGCCCTTCAGGTGAAGCGGACTTCTCATAGGCGAACAGCCAATGGTGGCCTTGGATCAGGGAATGTGTCAGGAAAGGAACAGGTGGTTCGGTATCGTAGTACACGGGAATCGCACAAGTGTGGATGCACCTATTCACAAGCTACACGTGATAACCGTAGGGCCTCCCACTGAATCTACATTGTGAACCCGAGGAGTCCTGCTCTTGTTCAATGCGTTGGATAGTGTTAGGCAAGACATAAGCATGGACACCCGTCATCTCCAGCAGTGCTAGTCACTGATTTGCTGAACCGCACTTGTTTGACAATGACACCTCAGTTTACTGAATACTCCTTTATTCGATCTAGTAGCAGCTAAAGGTTTATTTAGTGAATTCGCTAAAGACACAATGTTTGACTAGCTCTATAAACACAATATCATTCTACACCGGCTGCAGAAACATGCACCGTGTCTTCAAATTCATTTGCTAACAATCGGAACCAACGCTTTCAAGGACAAATATTGTACTGTATGTTATCAATTAACCATCAAAAGATATTTAAAGAGGTGTAGTTTACTGTATTTCTAACACTGAAAAAGAGAAATACTGGCCAGCAGGATCGATTTATTGAATTGAGAATTTATTGGGAACAACCATTTTGAAGAGGAAATACACCAGGTAAATTCACAGCTCTATGAGATAAAACAAATCAAGTTCAAATTATATTGCCCAGTTGTGTGACAGAGACAACACTGCAAGTTGGCCTAAGTAAGGTATCCCAAGTTCCAGCCACTGGAACAAGTCATCTGTAGCAGACCTCTGAATGTCCACCTACCAGAGGGAATTCTAACAGTGAATGTCAATTAGTTTTAGCAGTACTTTCTACCATCTGCCTGAGTAAGTGAGCGTCACTGCATGTCTGACTCTGCTGTTCTGAATGACTTAAAACCTAACAGTATGGGTGTATCTAAACAGGCTAAAAACCGAATACTATTTAAAAGCAAGACAGAAACATCAAAGTAGGACAATCATTTCCAAATACACAGCCTGAACTCGAACTATGTTTAAGAAGTGCAGAGTTACAAAAATGTCTCCATTGCCAATTCATACTCTTCTACACACATGGTCTAATCATAAAAATACCTAAAAACACTAATGACATTGTAGTTTTTATTCCTTTTGAAAAGCAAAAGCAGAGAAAACAGTTCATAAATACACAGCAACAGTGAAGACAATATACAATGAACAGCACGACTGCATTTTTAATTTATACATGGAATAAATATGTGAAGTTTTTAGACTACGATAAGTAAATGAGGCTAAAGATTTAGAAAGTATTTACAAATTATTATAAATGTTCTGTCTTGAATTCTGAACAAAATCACACATCAAAAGATATCAATAATGTAAAATGTACATTTGTAATTGTAATTATCAGCAATTATGCAGAACATTTTAACAATGAAAGTGTATATATCTGTATATACAGTATATATACACATGTTTAAAAGTAGCTGGCTATACCACCACAAACCTTGAATATTTAAACACTTCTGATTTAACTGATCCACAATGTACAAAAGAAACAGTCTTAAGAAAATGTGAATTAATAGCACATTCCTCAGAAGTGCTGCCGTGAAAAACAATATTGCTGTTGTAGGATTTAATCCAAGTATTTGAAATTAATATAACTAGTTTCAGTTTCCACAAGGTATAACAATATCTGTAAGAATTATTAATACCTCACTGTGTAAACAGAACATAGTCCTCTTACTTTAACTTTAAAACTACAACTTATTAAACATTATTCCAGGTTTTACAATGATTTCATCGTAAGGTTTGCTCTGATAGAGCTCAACAGCGTTGTGCTTCTTTAACACCAGAAAGCAAAAGAACATTGTAGCAACCCATTTACGATTTTCGTTTTTAAAAAGACTCTGTAAACTGAATGATGTATTTCCTGCGTAGCTCTGTTTCTGTGGGAAAAAATTAAATGAGATTAAAGTATTTCCTGAGGGCTGAAATAAATATGAATTAATTTACTGTTAATATACTCTGCATTGAATATCTGAAGATTTCTAAACAAAAGTCATTTATTTAAGAATTTATCATTCTTAAATTAAATGGAAACATACTTATTATAAAATATTTTATAAGTAAAACTGTCAGCAATAACAAGGAAGAATAACTGTTTACTTTAAAATTGAAGAATGCATCTTAAAGAAACATCAGAATGTGGCTTGTATTTATAGACTTAAAAAAGTATAAAGTATTATTTAGAACCTGAAAGTAACACGTTTTTGCAAGGATACATAATTTAAACCCACAGCGGAATTTTAGAGAATAACATACATAGGCTTGTTGTTCTATTCTCTTTCATAACTGTTTTGCTTTATAAATAAATCACATAACAAAAACTAAGTTTAACAATAACAAAACCGATTTATGTTGTGGAAGTATCACTGAGTCTTTGAGCACTTAGAACTTGCCTTTAACAGTGTATTGATCTACAAGTCTTCATTATAGATTTTTCATCACTTTCTCAGATAAAAATATGTGCCTCAGTCATAGACTTTATACTCCCCCTAGTGTCAGTTACAAGTTTAACAAAATACAGAAAACATGAAGTGTGTGTGTACAGTACCAGATACATATGTATGAAAATCTGCATGTCACCGTTTCTAAATTACTTTAAAACATTTTTTGTGACAGACCCTATTCTAGGCTGTCCCATGGATCTGCACATACAAACATTTCACAGTGACAGTCAAAGTAAGTATAGGAGCCTTTATTACTGGGTTTTCCATGGCTTTAGTAAAAAGACTGGTAAAAAACAACCACCACTAGCATTGTGTGTGCCCTTTTTATACCAAACAAATCCTGATGAATCCCATGTGAGATTGTGCATTTCTACCCACCCCCAATAATCTAACTCTCATCCAACTTTGCTGTAACAATAAAAGGGGACTTTATCGGCCTCTATTGGTAGGCCAGCTGCAATTGCAGTCTCTTGTTAAACAGACTTGCCATAATTCTACTTAATAATAATAAAATAATAGAAATACATTTTTGAACAATTACAATAAACAAGATGTAGTGAAGAAGTATACTGACATGGTTAATACCATGCGCAGTTTCCAAAATAAAAAAGTTAAAATACAGTCAAAACAATCTGAAACTAGTCTTCACTGGTGTGGTGTACACTCTGCTGTGAAGATAATGATAAGACAATGCCAAAACACAATTTCTTATTTAAATTGTTTTAGTTTTAAACCTGTTCTAATCACACTTTATAACAGATAATGATTGTGGTGATAAAATAAACATACAATCTCCTATGCAACTTAGTGATACTAAAACTCAACAAGGTGTTAAAAAATAAATTCAATATTTTTCTACCTAAAATTTCTTAGTGTTATTATACTCACGATTAATCACTCTTTGATTACCTAAAACAAAATATTTAAGCTATATGTGTAGTTCTTTACTTACTCTTAAAGTCTGCAACAGATACTGAACCCTCTTATTTATCCTTTTGTCTTCTGAATCTTCACAATCCTGTAAGGTTTCTTCCTATTTTTTTAAAGAATCAAAAATGTTGTTTTAATATTATTTTAAATATTATTGTAGTTGTAGTCTACTTCCAAATAATGTCAATTTAACATACTTAGGATGCTGCAAACTGCGGTTTGTGAATGCACACTAGACCAAATAACTTAGATTCTTATTATTAGTTGCTGTATGACAGCAAACCATGTTATTTATTTAATCTCTTCAAAATATAACTCAAAATATTATATACTTTGTAACCATCTGCAATTAGAGAATTACAAGGACTAAAAAAATTAGATCCAAAGCACTGCATTACCTGGACAGACTGTGTCTGAGTCTGTGATATTTCTGCTTGTATCTCTGCTGATGGATGAACAAACAATGAATCCTCTGAAGGCATACCTGCAAATGTCTCTCCAACACCTTCTTCCTGTGTAGAGCAAAGCGCTTCCTTTTAATCAAGACCTAAGTTCACAGTGCATCCAAATTGTGTATATTTAAAACTGATTATCACTACTATTTCTTTCCTCAAGTTTTATTTTATTCAGAACTTGATTAACTTTTCAGTGTTTAATTAAATGTACAAACATTACGACAATGCTTTTTATGTTGTAGTTTACTCCTAAAGTGTACATTACTGTGCCCAGGTGTAACATGTCTTTGTATAGCCACTCATTATGCTGCACATTATAAAAGGCACAATATTTGGTCACATTGACAAGACCAGATAAGACAAAATTAAAATGGAAAAAGACAATGTTACATTTTCCCTGTTCCAAACAAGACTGCTTTCATTATCTGTTGACAACAGCGGTGTGTGATCAATGCTCCTCCTTGTTGAGTCTTGAGCCACTGAGGTCTGTAGAATACTTGGATCTTCAATCATGTGCATGAGTGTTTCACAGTCTCCTATAAAGACAAAGAAAACACTTCCATTACAAAAACCAAACATTGAGTTATATGTACATTACAGCATTTCGTAAACACGAATCATAATTAAAAAAGGCAACTTTAACTTATGGACGTGTACAAAAAGGGTCATTTGTACAGTACTGTTTGAATTCTAGTAATCACATATCATCGTTGTTGAATGTTATGTCATGACAGACTGACCTGTACCATCTATCTGCAGGTTCCTCGGCTCTTCCCTTTCATGCTCTTCGAAATTTGTATTTCTCTTCAAACCACCACGTATGAGGTCTTTTGGAAAAAGCTGGTGAAGTATTGTCAAAGTTGCTTTAATCGTCATTTGCTGTCACACTTTATGTTAGTACACACGACTATGGCAATGTTAGTACCTTCTGGACAGATCTCATTAGTTTTCCTAATCTAAGCAAGGATGGCCTTGGTCAATGCCCCAGCAGGGTGACCAGGCAAAGTGCTATAGGAGGTGGTATCCTTGGGGTGGGATGTTATATTAAAATCCTGTTTGTTCATCACAACTAATTTAATAGCTGAAGCAAACTGCCCTGTTTGACCTCCTGTATAGTGGGGCTGCTGGCACACAATGGCACTTTGGGATGAAAATCTATATAAATGCAATTATCATTTATAATTAAACCAAAGTGTTGAAGTATAATTAAAATCAAAAGATTCCCCTCCTGTATAAAAGATAATTATATTAAAGCAAAAAAGATATACAGAAAATAGAGTAACACGGAAGAAAATACCAAAATTGCTATTTCTCATTTTAGTATTTTTATAAAAGCCCCTAAAAACTGATTAATTGTAGTGTAAAACCAATTAAACATCACCAATGTGTTTCTAATAATACATATGTTACAGACAAAAAGGTATTAAACATAGTTTCAAGGGTTTAAAAAAATCATCAGGATTTACTATTGTTGACCTGTTTTAAAAGACTTGAAATTACTGTATTTATGGGATCAGGAGGCTGTATTACCTCAAATAACTGACTGTTTATGAAAGTAAAGCAGGATCGACGAAAGAGCTTGTCCACTCCTCCGTTCTCTTTCCAGCTCATCAGCTTTTTCAGTGGCGGTGCTGAACTGAATGTGGTGACGATATCGGAGTAGCCTGCAATCTGCTCCCGAATGACGCCGTTTGAAAGCTCCTTATCTTGGTCCACAACAAGCTTCCTCTTTCTCTTTCGTTTCTTTGAGTCAGAAGAAGCTGAGGGTTTGATTTCAACAGTTAAGTTTCTAAAACTGTCAAGCGGAGAAAGTATTTTTCATGATAGGTAGGTGATAAAACTTAATAGTTATCTGAGTTATTTTAAGATGTCCAATGGTGATTTAAGAATGGCTAATTTATAGAAAAGCTATGATGCAAATTTACTATGGTCAATTAACATAACGTGTAAAGCTAATTACACACACCTCCATCACATAATTTTAATTAGGTACAAAAGATCCATCTAAATGTATATATGTACCTGCATGCTGCTTAAAAACATTTTTATTATCAGATCAAGTACATAAAAGTTGTAGTCAATGGTACATTTCACAACCGTAAAAAACAGGTAACCTCCATTTTAATATTAGAATTTTATGTCTTTTTCCTTTGCCTAATTAAGTTAAAACAGAAGTGCCTACACTGTTAAATCCTGATAAAGATCCTTTGTGAACCAAAACATTTACTATTGCATTTAAATTGTATGTAATAGTAAAAAAATATTTTTGAGCAAGTAATACAAATGTACAGGTTACTTTGTACCATCCATATACTGATACATTTATCAATGTAGATTATCAAGGATGGTTCTAAATATTCACCACTTTCTGCAACGGGTTCCAAAGCAAAGCCTTGATCCTCATCTTCCAACAGAACTGTTTCTTTTACTGCTGAAGTCTCCTCAACATGCTCCTGAATTTGTATGTCTATAAAAATTGAACACAATCACACTTCAAAACAAACCTACACATTTTACAAAGTTCTAATTATATGTCCATTGAAAATATATTTAGACTATTTCACTACAGTGGAAAAAAAGAGTTTTCATCACCCACAAATAATCTGTAAAGAAATAAAGCTGGTTGAGCAAAATGTATCAGTCCTAAAGATATTTATGTGATAATTTAAACTACATAAAACAAGTTTAAATATTTATATTCAGAAATTAAATCTCAAATTATATCAATAATATATCAATACCATTTATCCTGATGCTAATTTGTGAAAACATTCAATATATTCGTGACACCTTCTTGTCAGGCAATGGATCAGAAAATTAAAATAACATTTAAGTCTGTTTTATCACATAAACCTTATGTATATTAAATTATAAAATGCCACTAGTGAGCTGTAAATGCGAACTTTGCTATACGAACATTTTTTAAGTGCTAGCAACAGTAAAACATACCATTGTTGTTGATGTCCAACGATGACATAGTTTTTTCCTCGTTTTTGTTGAAATGTTGTTTCTGCATAGTATCTTCATCATTTAAAACAAGGTCTGAAATTGAAAACATTAAAAGCCTAAAAATACTTAACATCCAATTAGCTGCATACACCACCCTTTGTATCATAGCTTATTATACCTTTAATTGTTTTGTTAGTACTGTTACTGGTGTTGTTTATGCAGAAAGCAATGGGTGGTAGCTTTCCTCCATTACAAACCCTACTTGGGTACCTGGTA